>NC_050594.1:6491118-6791118 GCF_013368585.1 Megalops cyprinoides | reverse complement strand
CAGGCTGTTCAGTGCAAAGCTGGAGCAGCTGGCAAGCAGGACCAATTCTCTGGGAAGGTCCCACGTGGGGCACTATGACTGTCTGTCACTGGAGAGGGCCGAGAGCCTCAGCTCTGTGGGCTCCAAGGGCAGCATGGGAAGGGACTCCACCATGCCCCGGGCTAGCAGGAGCTTGAACCGCGGCTCTGTGTCCTCGCCCTCTAGTGGCACCAGCGGGAACAGCAGCATGCCACAGTCACCCAAGGCCAGCCAGTCCAAAATCTCAGCGGTCAGCAAGCTCCTGATGGTGAGCCCCAAGGCCCGCAGCCTGTCAGCCTCCAGCACCAAGACGCTGAGCTTCTCCACCAAGTCCCTCCCGCAGTCTGTCAACAGGAGCTCCAGCATGCCACCCAACGGGAAGAACCAGACCCCCAGCAACTGGTCCACCCAGTCCCTGAGCCGCAACAGGGGGTCAGGGCTGGCTGCCAAGCTCCCCCTGAGGGCCGTGAACGGGCGGATCTCCGAGCTCCTCCAGGGCAGTGGGGGGTCCCGCGCCAGCCAGGCCCGGGGGGGCTCGGACTCCGAGGAGAGGGGCGGGGCACAGGGCGAGGAGCGGCCGGCGGTCCACACCCTGCCCTCGCCCTACAGCAAGATCACCGCCCCCCGCAAGCCGCATCGCTGCAGCAGCGGCCACGCCAGCGACAACAGCAGCGTGCTGAGCGGCGAGCTCCCGCCCGCCATGGGCAAGACCGCCCTCTTCTACCACAGCGGGGGCAGCAGCGGGTACGAGAGCATGATGCGGGACAGCGAGGCCACGGGCAGCACCTCCTCTGCCCAGGACTCCATGAGCGAGAACAGCAGCTCCGTCAGCGGCCGCCGGAGCCTGAAGAACTCCAAGAAGAGGAACAACACAGGTAAGATCACCTGGTACGCTATGCAGGCGCATTACAGGTCTGGATCCCAAGAACTGACTTTGGCTGACAGAAGGAATTAGTAAGACCAAAGGAAAACATGTTAACAACTGAAATAAATCATAACAACTGCAATAATATATTTTATTATTAAATAGTTTTCAGAGAGGATAAACAAATAATGCCAACAAATTTAGATTGCACCAGTGACAGGAAATAAAAACATAAAATGTTTTCTTAAAAATACTTGGATTACTTGGGATACTTGGTTACAACCTACATCTTTTCTTTCTGGCAAGGTATTACCATGCATTAATGACTTCGCAGAACAATTGGTCAAAAGGTAAATCGGTTCCTCTACAGCAAGCACCAAAAAAAAAATCTATGTATTACTTTTAAAAATTCTAAACAATTTCTCCTATTGTCATACAGGAGTACAGAAATCCTGTGTACAGTAGGTATTATTCAAAACATAAAGACAAAAATCCCTTTATCACAGGACTGTTGCTGTCAGAATGAACCCTTGGTGGGCTCAAATTGAAACACATTCTCCCTCCCCCACTTTTAACTTCCGTGCAGACCTTTGCCTCGGAGACTTGTTCCTCCAGTGCTGACCCCGAGTCTCTCCTTATGCATCAAAGCAGTGCAGAGACGAAATGGAAAGGAGCACAGTAATCACGCTGTGCATGTTTGAGCTGGCGGGACCAGGGCCAAGCTGGTAGAGCCTGTGTCAGGCTGAACAGGAAGAGAGCTTAGATTAAAACTGTTTTAATGGGCTCAAATGGAGTGACCCTTTTATTGAGGATCAGCCAACTGTATTTTTCTATAAATCCATATGGGAAACCATGAGTCTGCCCACCCCACCCCAACCCGGACCACAATACCAAAATAAAATGCACGAATCAAGCGATGCCTTGGATGTTTGACCTTTCTGTGCCGTTTGAGACAAAAGAGCAGAGACCATTAAAACTGACTCCCGCATCCAAATCTTGATAACGGATTGTCAGAGCTGCCAATTTCTATGCAAATAGAGAGCGGCTCTGGCGGATTCCGCCGAACAGGCCTCATTCCTGTACTCCGGCCAGATAAGCAGTGACCTGGTGTTGTTATCTCCGCGCCCCGAGATTACGGGCCTTCGCCTCACTGCTGTTCACAAATACTGTAAAAAGGCTGCAGCTAGAAAGCGAATCTGTTTGAAAGAAAGGTCTGGCTCAGTATTTCAACAGGCTTAAGAGACGTAGGTTTTCAATATCGCGACTTGGTGTCCTCCATTTGTGCTCGACAAGAGTTGAGGCATTAATGACGTTCATTTGTATACTGTATCTTGGTAATAATTCAGTATAATTATGGCACTGGAGGCCAATATCCATAAAATATTTGAGTACATTTTGAAGAATATTCTGAAATGGCTACAAAGAAAATACATAAAAGTTGAACTTACAACTGTTTTCACAGTGCTTGAGAAAAAAATCTGGCTGAGTCTGGCTGTGGTTGGCAGCATGAAGTTGTGAGAGTTTAAGCATGCACGCAACCAACAACAATGTATAAGCACAGTTTATATAAGTATTATTATATATTATGCATTATTATTATACATTGTATTATTATTAGTAACTTGGGCATAATGTTACTCTTATGCTGATTTGTAGAGTTAACATGCCTTAAAACTACTTGTGTGAGCCAGGTTCCCAGACTTACAGGAAGCTCCAAACTATTCCCTGACTTGCTTGCCTTTAAGTGCCTAGAATTTGCTCAGATTTATGGAGGCCAGCACTGCTTGGATTAAAGTTTGATTAAAGGTCTAACGCAGACCTCCATGGTTGCCTTTGACAGGATTAGCAGAAGGGTGATGTCATCTAACTCCTCCTTCCCCTTGTTAAGTGCTATTGACTAGCTCTTTATGTTCTGTTTGCTTAACGGATTCTCTTACGCAGAGTGACTTACATATTGTACAGTTTGTGCAGCAGCCCAATTGTACATATTGAACAGTTTGTACGGTATCCCAATCCCAGTTGGCATGGCCTTGCTAGTTTTTGACTCCTGTAAGAATTCGCTATAACAAAAATGAAAACATAACATTTTATATACTAAAATATTAAATTTGAGTGATTATCCCCTTACATACAACTGAGCTATTTCAGATTAAATAACTTGCCCAAGGGTACAACAGCAGTGGCCCATCTGGGAATGGAACCGGTAACTATTAGGCGATGGGCTCTGCTCCTTACCTACTGCGCCACACTGCAGCCTCTCTGGCTCCACCTGCTCTGGTCCTCCCAGCACTCAGCAGCAGGGTGCTCTCTGTCCCTAGGGTCCCAGCGGCGGCGCCTGATCCCCACGCTCTCCCTGGACACCTCCTCCCCGGTCAGGAAGCCGATCATCAGCCCCGGGGTGCGCTGGGTGGACGGGCCCCTCCGGCCTGCCCAGAGGACGCTGGCCGAGCCCTTCGAGATCAAGGTGTACGAGATCGATGATGTGGAGCGTCTGCAGAGGCGGAGGGGCGTGGGAAACAAGGTGAGCGCGAACGCCGCAGGGGGCACACGCTTCACTGCACAAACGAAAAGGTGGATTGCATTACATTACGTTACTGGCATTTAGCAGACGCTCTTATCCAGATCGACTTACATCAGTTACAGGTTTTTACACGTTATCCATTTATATAGCTAGATATTTACTGAGGCAATTGTGGGTTAGGTACCTTGCCCAAGGGTACAGCAGCAGTGTCCCCGTGGGGAATCGAGCCTTTCAGTTACGAGACCTGCTCCTTACCGCTACGCTACACTACTGCGGGGGAATTTCTTTAAGTATTCAGAGCGTACCACAGCTCCTGGTACCTTAGAAACCTGAGCAATGTCTGTAGTGTGCGTTGTTACACTTACATTTTGCCATCTAGCAGACTGTCTTACCCAGAGAAACTTCCAAGAGAGAGACTATCAAGAGAAAGAGAAAGAAATGTAAAAAAAAAAAAAAAAAAAAAACACAGGACTCAATGCCACGTCTGAACATGTGCCAGCCCCTTACACAGTGCTGTGGTAACAAGGGTGGGCATGCTTCAATACATAAGTGCACAACAACATATAACAACATACTGCAAAGTAAAACTACACAAATAGGGGAAGGGAAGGGGAGTTATGCTTGGGTAGAGGAGCCAAGGTGCAGTCTGAAGAAGTGGGTCTTCAGTCCGCAGTGGAATACAGTGGAATAGACTCCACTGTCATGACCTCTAATGGGAAGCTCATTCCATCCCATCAGGGCTAGAACAGACAGAAGACATGGCAGAGCTGTTGGGCAGTGTGAGCATGTTAGCATGATGCAAGGTTACGTCGCCCCCAACGGTTCATTACCAGGCATGGTAGCTATGCTAGGGGGAGGTTAATGTGTTGTGTTGTTTCAAAATTTTCAAGCAGCACTTAAATGCTTACAATGGCGTAAGCTGTACTCTTACATTCTAGCACTGGTTTTCAACTTGATGTTTCATCTCTTATGTACTATTTGCTATTCTGCAGCTGTGCCCCTGTTCTCACGGCTCTTGCAACGCGCATTTTATGCATCTCGACACGGCGGCCTTGTAGAACATTTTGGATAAGAGCATCTGCTGAATAAATGAGTGTGAATATAAATAATACAGAAGCAGACACAAACAGAAGGCACTTTGCATTTCACCTCTTTCCGGCCTTTGCACGGGAGCTGTTTTCGGGTGATTAACCGTGTGGTGAGTGGTCCTCTGGGCTTGTTCTGGGGCCTGGAGAGCCTCACTGTTTCCTTACCTGTTCTACCTGCAGGAGGTGGTCTACTTCAGTGCCAGGCTGAAGATTCTGGAGCACCGGCAGCAGAGGATCTCTGAGGTGCGGGCCAAGTACGACTGGCTGAAGAGGGAGCTGGAGCAGACCAAGCAGCACCTGATGCTGGCCCCGGACAAGTGGACCAGAGAGTGTGAGTGCAGAGTCTTGACGTATGGACCAGATAGTCAGCTCAGTGATTCCCACAATGAAAATTCTATCTATGCCGCTGTTGAGGCTGTAAGCCTTCTGATTTTCTTCGTTATGATTATTCATTACGATCATTCTCGAAGGGGCATGTTCTAAAGCAGAGAATCTGTATTCAGCATAGGAATGCAGACAGCACAGGAACCTCAAAGAAGGAAGAAGGAAGTTACACATCAAGCTGAATATCTGGCTAAAATAGGGTATCTCTGGTTTGAGCCTCAGCAACAGCGGCAGCATGTGTCTTCATATAAAGTCACTGGAGAGCGTCTAATTAACTGTGACCACCCACATGCACAGTGTACGTGCTACAGCACCCTGCTGGTCTCAGTGTCCGTTAGCTACATCCTCCAGAAACCAGCAGGAAAAGTGTTGCTGTGTACACATTCAAGTTCCATACTGACTGATAAGTTTGGAAGAGTTATCAAAAAGCTAAATTAATATTCTGTGTAATGTAACATTAGGCAATTGTAGCTGGTGTGTCACACTTTTGTTCTGAGACTGTACACTGAGTTAAATACGAATGTAGTACATGGTGGCTCTGACAGCTTGCTGAAATGAAGATGGACCGAAGAGTACTTTTGCACACCAAATTTTAGTTACTTGTGTCAGGTTTCTAATTAATTTCAGAGATGTTTTCTTTTAATCATTTGATGGACATCTGGCAAATTACTTGCAACAGTTTACCAGATCACCTCTGAATCATTTTAACAGCAAATAGCACAGTCTGTCTTAAAAACACTGCCATGGGTTACCATCATAAAACAAGCTTAATTATTGTAATTTATGAAGTGGCAAAGTATTAGACAGGTGCTGTGGTTTTGTCAGCACAAAAGTATAAAAATAACAATGAAGTAACAATGACAAATTCTGAAATAAAAAAAAGTCTGTTCTTTTATGAATACATCAAACATATGCTAATATAGTATCCTTTTTAAGAAGTGCCACAGTCAGTTAAAGAAAGTTATTGCAAGATTTGGACCCCTAAGGGCAAGACACAGGGTTGGTCCAATGGTTGGAGGTAGTTAGCTTTGATTGAAGTGGCTTGTGTTTCTAGTCCTGTACACAAAGATACTGTGTTTGGTGCCAACTCTTCCGTTTTACCCCCCCTCAGTCGACCTACAGCAGACATTCGAGGTGGACTCCTTGGAGTACCTGGAAGCCCTGGAGTACGTCACAGAGCGACTGGAGAATAGGGTCAACTTCTGCAAGGCGCACCTCATGATGATCACGTGCTTCGATGTCACCTCCAGGAGGCGGTAGGGGGAAGGGCGGCGGTGCAAACCCGTCCCCAATGCTGCAAGGACCCATGGGAAGTCGAGCGACTTGGTTGCGGCAAGCGGAAGAGGGCGTAGGAGGAATGGTGGCTACATGGTTATCCGATACAACGGACTATGACACAAACGGATATAAGGACCTTGTTTTTTTTATTAATAAAGTAGGGAAGAGAAGTAGGATGGGGGAAGAGTAAGTGAAACTTTGGAGATCGACATCATCTGAGGACACGGTATCTCCTGACACGAGCCTGACAGAGCACTTTCATCGAAGTAACTCTTGAGTTTACGGCTGTAAATAGGGTTTTGCTTGCTTGCTTTTAAAGAACCAGACACACGGGGGTGTGAAACAGACAAGAAACGGCAAGAGGGAGGGAAAAAAAGGACAAAAAAGTGCCTTGTGAAGACTGTATTGAAACATTGTTTATTTGTGTACAGTTGGTGCTAGCTGAAATAGATTTAAAGCAAAAGAAGAAAAAAGAAACCAAAAAAAGAACAAAAAACGCAGCTCGTTTTACTTGGTGTTTTATCCTGACTTGCTGTTTATCGGTCCTTTGTACTTGTACGGTTATATACTAGCTGAAAAAGCAACACAATGTTACGTGTATGTTTTCTATTATGATTTTTTTTTATCCTTTAAAAAAAAAAAAAACAGACAGTGAGACCATTCAGAGAGTATGGGTTAAGGGTACGAGAGAGAGAGTGGGGAAACGAATGGAGAAGGCCTAGATTGTTTTGCTTCCCTGTGTATATGCTGGCATCGTAGGGAGCCTGTGGCCCCCGGGCCAAGCCTTCCCTAGCGCTGGGGCGGAGAGCGATGAGAGGTATCACTCATGCCAGCGAGATGGAGGGGCGCTTAAACAAGCCCAACCGCGGGAGCTGTCAGTGGTGAATGAGAGAACAGCCGTCAGGCTTAAATACGCTGAAATACCTTTGTGTGTCTTGGCCCTGGGATCGAGGCAACATCTGGAAAGGTTTGTTCGTCAAAGCCCCCCCCCCCCCCCAACCCCTCAGAGAAAGCCTCGGATTTCACCTCACAATACGGCCCCCCATTTCCAGTCCCGGAGACGGAGGATAGTTTTTGGGGTTCAGCAAAAAGGAACGGCACGCGCTTTCTTCAAACGCAGCCTGGTGAATACACCGGAGGAGACTGCACACAAGAGTTTTTACTGTTTTTAAGATCTGTGACAGGGCCTACCTAATAGCCGCTTTAGGTGCTGTAGCTACATAATTAACTACGAAGACCAGACCTGTCTGACCCCATTGTATTTAACGCACACACTTTGCGGCCAAAAAAAACAACCCATTCACTCTCTGTGGTCTCACTGCAGTGTTCAATACACCTTGGTGATATTTAATATATGGTGCTTGACACAGTTTAAGTGTTTATATAAATATATATAGCTTGTTTCCTATACTAACTTTAACCCCACCCACTACACCTTTACACACACCCCTTCCCCTCATCTAACCTCTGAACCCCACCGACTGTCATGCCTTGCCCTTACCGTACCTTTGTCATAGTAGTGAATGAAGGATATTATTTATTTGTAAACTCAGGAGGCCTGTTTGAAAGAAAGAGTTGCTTATATTGTATAATTTATTTACACAATATGGTTTGCAAAGTGCTATGCATTGACAATTTACCAGTAGCTAAATTCATTTCATATATATTATATATATATACATATATATGAAACACACACACTCACGACACAATTTAATTTCTATTTTCAAGATATATTGATTTTTTTTTTCCTGCAAACCCACTCATCACTGAATGGTCTTGGAAGAGTGCAGAGTCATTGATCTGTTAATGGGATGATGTCAGCTGCAGGTCTATTTTTTATTAAAAATAGAGATACATTTTTTTTTTAAATAATTGTTTTTTGGTTACAACCTCTCGCATCTCCAGCCATACTAAGATTGTTTGGATTGTAAAGCAGAGTGGAATGCTGTAGAAAGAGTGGCAAGGATATTCTTTTTTTTTTTCCACGTCTGTTCAGAAACGGTGGCCAAGCAGAGGTGTGACTCGGCAATTGCCATGAACGTCCAGTCACACCTTTCGCTCGGTATGTGTGTTGAAAGGGCTGTCAAAGTTCCTTTAAATTCAAAGAGATGCTCTTGAACGGACAGGTCCATGCTGACATTGTACTTGTGTGCGTGTATGAAATGGATATCCAGACAGTCAAGTGGTGTACCACGAGCTCAACTGCCATCATTTAAAAATATTTAAAATTTAAAAAAAAAATGCCGATGGGAATCTGATTGCGACAGGAGGAGTGATGTAAATAAAGGATTATTGGAAAAAGTTGCATGACTGGGTCTCTTCTCAATGTCTTCACAATGACAGCCAAACTCAAATCTAACCCTAAAGGGCTTTGCCCTCAGTTCTGAGCAGCAAATCTGAATTTTGCTGATACTTATAAGAGCTCTACTGTTGACACTTTGTTAATTAGTTACTTTAATTTTCATTTATTTCAATGACCTCCAATTTCACCGATTGAATTGGAAGACACTGCTGAATCGTTCCAAAGGTGCTGTCTGGAAACCACTTTGGCAATGCAGACAGCCCCTCCCCCCACCTTAGACAAGTTCGTATTCAAATGTGCTGCATCCAACCCAGACACCTTTTATAGGGCTAATGTGCTGCGTCCAACCGGGACACATTTTATAGGGCTAATTAGCTGCTGACCAAAAGGCATGTTCAAAAACCTACAGGGGAGCGATTGCTGGGAACAGCCACTTTCCACAGTGCAGCGATGCATCTTCTCCCTGCTCCTGGCAAATTTCCACAAATAATCAAGAAATCCTGGCCAGCAAGTCTTTTTTTTTTCCTCAGACAGTCTTATTTTGACATTGACAAGTTACTCAGCTGAAACCATTTTGTCAAACGTACTCTTCTGGGTCATAAACCATCCCTTGCCCCCCCAGTGAACAGTGAATCACGTCTGTGCATTGATGCTTATTATTGACTTAGTCACATGTTTCCTCCTGCGCATTGCAGTCTGGCATTTGCACTTTATGAAATGCATTTCTGGCAGTTACAAGAAGATTATAAGGCTGCTGTTGCCATGCGAAGAAAAAAATGTTACATTTTCAGATTTTAAATGATAAATATAGCTGAGTTTTGTCAGCAGAATAACAAGGTGTAGGTGGAAGTTCACACAATACAAAAAGGTGCGTTTAACACAGAGGCAAGGACGATTTTTTTCCCTAGGAGAAAGTGAATAATGCTCTGAATAATTTAATAACTTTGTTAGTGTAAAATGTGAATGTATTGGTGCTTGTTGTTGTAGAACTGATTCACCTTTTGACCTGTGGTTAATTCCTTTCGAGTCCGTTCTTTATGAGGGCAAGTACCATGATCCAAACTGTAGCGCGTGATCTTACTGTAGGCTGAAGTCATTAATGTGTGGGAAAATCTCACCAGGACTCCGTGGCCATTGGAGCCCTGAATACCAGCCTTAACATGGTGCTGGATATACGCCAACTACACTATACACTACAGGAAGAATGATGAGCCTGGTCTACAGGAGTTATTGATCTTATATTCCTATATTGAGAATGACAAACAAAAGAAATATTTTTTGATAAATATGAGTTTTTACACATGGGAAGACAGATGGGACAGATTCCCTGTCATTAAGCTGAAATGACATGAATCATTTTGAGCTTTCACCCCCATGTTGTACTCACCCAAAGCGAGGGAGATCACCTTTCCTGTCCTGCCCTCACAACCTCCAGGGTACGTTTCCAAGCTTTCCTGTTTAAGAGCAGCTATGTGGCCTGTTCAATGATGGGGGAGATTTCATTTCAGATGAGAATGACGATGTTTTTCTTTCGAAAGTGTGCGTGATTTCATGTTAACTGCCTCATTAACATGCTGATGGTGTGAGTTTTAGAGTGGCCATGAACGTGAAGGGCATATGTGCCACTGGCAAAAAAAAAAACAAAAATGATACTGGGCCTGGTTGAACAGGTCTCTGGAGGTTTATCGCGGGCTTGTGTCATCCAAATGAACTGCTGGATGAAAGAGGCTCCCGGACCGCTCGGCTTTTTATCGGGAGTAGCCTATGATAATTCAGATCCCAGGGCGGGGGGAGTGGGGCTACAGAGTCTCCCTCAGGGGTTGGGCACAAAGGCGCCGAGGTTCAAAGGCCCAAAGACGCTCTCTTGGGTTCGCGTGCTGCTTGCTCACATCCTGACCTCGTCTTGTGAAAGTTGGAACGTGTGCCGCACACCACAAACACAAGACAAGCGCCGGGGGTGGCGGGGGGGCCTCAAAAAGCAAGATAAAATAATAATGCAGATGATAGTCCTCTTCACAGCTGCAAACACTCTCATCTGCTACAAAGTGGTGATCCTGACATGGATGGACGTGAAGATCAGAGGCAGCCTTATGTGGTTCAGGGCTTTACACAACCAACATACAGGAAGTGGAGCAAGCATGCATTGCCCTTCTGAGTCACTGATCTCCCAGCATGCCACACAGACACACAGATCTATTCCTGTACATACATGATGTTCACAATGTTCTCATCAACAGAAAACAGGAACATGTGTATCAAAGCCCCCAGTAACTGACTGTTTGTCCTTTGGCATGATAATAGAACAAGCTTTTTTGCAAGTCACACTTTATACAATGTGACAATCTTGGTTGCTTTATTTAAGAAGAGATTCATAATGGTTTTTACATGCACTGCTGACTCGTGATGAAATATCAGATAATATGCTACCCATCAGATAGCTTACACAGCTCACTTATCTCAGTGGGATTTGGAACAGATCAATGTGGATGAAGTCTCTGTCACACTGAACCCAAGTGTGCCAATGGTCAGTTTGTCTCTCGATACTATTCTAAGTAAGAAAAGGGGCAGACACACAATCCTCTTTTAACAATTTAAGACAAATGGAGAAATAAACACACTATAGATTATCATCTTCACATGCTGTATGACACAAACACACATATTTGCAATGCCTACAAAAGTAATGGCCACGCTCAACATTATATTGTGCATCATTTAAAATAGGGTACATTATCTATAATAAATAATGTGAATTTATCCCTTGCTTAATTAAATTCTGCCCAGGGCATTCATTCTAACTGAGGAGCCCAGCAGAGTTTATAATGTAATAATAACTCATTCATAGCTAGTAAAATATGAAGAAATAAACAGCGGCACAACATTCATTTGAGACATCCTAATGCAAGATATAATATTATGGCTAAGAGGTATGTAGGGGATATGTATTGTTATAAAGATCAGTTAATCGGATGATTAAAAATGTACACATTATATATGTATAATATCTGACATACTAAAGGTCAGCCCTTTGTGTATCACTATGATTCAAAGGATTTCAGTCTGTAATTAATTACGATTTAGGATTACAGCATATCCAGACAGAAATGACAACAACAATAGAAATGACAGAATGTACCCCATCATTGTCCCTCCCCTCCCACAGTTTCTTGTTATTGGACTCTTGAGCTGTCAATCAGAGACTTACTCCACAGAAACAATTAGATCCTCAGTCAGGGTAACGTAAAAAAAAAAAAAATGTAAGATTCCTCTTAGAAATTAAAAATCAACATCAATAAAGGCAAATAGACCTCAATCTTCAGAGAACACTGAAGATTTGAATTATTGTCTTGTCATTGCCATTTCACTGGCTTTGTACCTGTACTCCGCACAATGACAATAAAGTTGAATCTAATCTAATCTAAAAAGAGGAGGACTGGACTCATTTTGATCCTCCTGGGAGGCCGAGACATCTCAATGCTCCACCTTGAAGGCACATCCAGAATATATTCCCAACAGGGAGTCTACAGATAGGAAAGTGGCTCCACGAATATGAAAATTGACTTTTTCATTTCCAAACGTCACAAGCGCAGCACGCGGGGGGGCAACAGCTGCAGACACGCAGGAAAGCAGCGTTGCAGTTCTCCCTGCGCGACATATAAAAGATGCGACCCGCCGGAGGGTAACATTCGCACATCATATCCTGACAGGGCACCCCAAAGCGCGTGATTTAGAGGGCGATCGAAGGCAATCTTTTACCCACTGGAGGGTGAACCATCATCTCTCACCGCTGAACATATTCTCCCTCCACACCCAGCGCTGGTCCTGATGCATTCCTGACACTCAGGTCCTGCGGGAATCATCCTTTAGGGGGCGAGAGGAATGTTAAACCGGGTTGAGACCATGTACCGGGAATGGTGCCTAACTGACACTTCTGAAGACCCAAAATCTCAATGGCTTCTTCAGGTTGTTCTGGAAATAATAATGTAAGTAATATTTAGACACACCTTTCATGAACATATTTAATGGAAGCCTTTCTTTGAGAGTTTCCCCATACAAACTGATTTGCATGGAGCCTCAGTTGTTACAGTCTGTGCGCTAATGAAGGACTGTGGGTGTAAGGAGGGGGGGGGAAAACAGTGAGACCCTTTTTCTTTCACTGAAGTATAAAATTGATCCAAATTGAAGAAGGTGTGTAGTGTTGGTGATGTCGTCTTTCAAGTGCCTCTCTGTGTCTGATCCGGTCTCATTCAGCTCAGCCCATATAATTCAGCATCATTACCTCCTCTCTGAATTACACCTTCATTAGCGGCCGAGTGCACTTCCCAATCAGGCCTTTGAAAAGACCCGGGATGAAATGCCTGAGCAGAAGTGCTCGGGAAGGAGAAAAACGGCTATTTGTGTGAAGAGGAAAAAGGAATGAGAATACAGCTTGAGGAAAGACATAATCAAGGGAGTGAAACGGGAGGATGTCTTTTTTTTTCCCACAGCTGCTTTGGAAACAGTAACAGTCCTCTGCAAAGACTTCCAGCAAATCTTACACCTGAGGACGGTTTGGATCATGGCACAGCCTGATGATAAAATAAAATAATAATAATAATAATAATAATAATCATAATAATAATCATCATCATCGCTCCCATGATTACCCACTGCCTGAAAGACAAGGAAATCCACAACCTTGCTCACCAACTGCCTGAACGATGCAGACTCGGCTAGCTTGCTCGATTCTTATTCACGCATCATGGGCCAGAGAAAAGTGATGTCATCGTTCAGAGGAGCTTAACGGAGGAAGCAGGGTGCTGAGGTGAGAGAGATGTTTACCAGGCAGAGATGTAACAGGCGACAGCAGAAACAGCTATCCCCTACAGCTGCCCAATGGCAAAGACTCTCTGACAATGGCTAATGCCACTCATAGCAATGTTATCTCTGTCTCGGGGCTGCACTTCAGTGTTCTCTGGGACAGGACGAGTTGTGGGGGATTGGGGGTGGTGCGAGGCGGAGGTCCAAAAAACCTTAATCCCTCTTCTTCCCTCCCCTCCGCAGACGAGGGTTAAGCGGCATTAACTGGGAAAACAGATTTTGGAAACACATCCTGCATGGGACAAAAGGTTGGGACGGCATGTAGCTGGCTGGGGGGGGGCTGGGGGGGCCTCAGCGCTGACATCAGCAACAGAGTGAGCTCTGTTTGGACTGTGAGAAGGAGACACTACGTAATAACCATCCCGGGATGGGGGGGGCAGGTTTGGGGTCAGGGTGGGGGGTCTCCAACTTGAACACTGTGAGAGAAAAGCCTTTTCATGCGATGAGACAGATATTACAGTGATGGTAGTTGCAAAAAAAAAAAATCATTGCTGAATTATAAACTTGTTATAATATATCTTGTTGGTCATTCGGAGTAACAAAGGACCTTCAAATCAAACTGAAAAATCAAGAAGCAAAAAAAATCCCCCCCCCCATGAGCTGGATGAACTGGTAGGCTTTACAGAAGTCCCAGAGAAAACGCCCCACAGTACTTAAAGGATGGAGACACAGACAAGGTGTGTGTGGGGGGGGTGTTTTTTTATTTGCACTCTGTAGAGGTACTTCATAGGATAAAATGGTGCATTCTGCCTCTTTGGTCCAGTCATGACCTGTCCATCTCGGCCTGGCATTCCACCAGCCACTCCTTCACCTCATTGGTCAGGGCATGCTCATTCCCGTGGGTCACCTTTATGACATCATAGGCCTAAAGGAAGAGAGAGGGATCATACCATTCACCATAAACCATCATCTATGAATGTGATATTTGTCTGCAATCAGCAAAAATTATGGATTGAGTATACTAAATGGCACTGAGTATTTCTCTTTATGTGGATGAACCTATTAGGTTTGGAATAACAATGAACAGATATGAAGAATGTGCTCTTAATAAGGGAAACTGCTCTAAGCTAGTGACATGGAAGATGAATTAGCCTAGTGATTACACAAAGAAGCTGAAAACCATGATCTGGGCCCCGCCTGCTGTCCCTAACAGCCAATCACAGTGCGGCAGCCACAGTAGAGCACTGCTCCAATGACATGATCAGTAACTACTGGCGTCTGTTTGATCCAGGGGGTCAGTCACTCATGACCTCATACGGTACCTGTTTAAAGGTGTCACGGGCCTCTGCCAGTCTGCCCAGGTAATGCTGCAGTTTGCCCACCCTCGCAAGCTGGACTGCCCGAGCTGGGTGAGGATCCGGGTAGTACAACCTGGGGAGGGAGACACGGGTTTGAGTGCAAAAGCCTTAAGGCCCAAACAGGCTGCTCCAACCTATGAGGGAATACCAAACCAGGTATGCTAACATGAGCTAGTTAGTTGCTAGCATACTGGCATAGTGTTCGGCTTAACTGACCATGTTAAAACAACTGCGTGGCAACTATATGCCAACATTCATCTAACACAAGCTGCATTCACACTGAATTTTGTAGTCGTTGCAACACTGAACGGCCCTCTATCCCCTGTATCTTGCACTCTCATTTCGGGGCCTGTAAATCCGTCTTGAAGTAGTACCTAACTGCTGACTGTGTGCAGCAAAGGGGATGCAACTCATAACCAAAAGGTTGCCCTTTCGATTCCTCACTGTGGTACTGCTGCTGTACCCTTAGGCAAGGTACTTAACCCCGAATTGCCTCAGTAAATATCCACCTGTATAAACGGATAACATATAAAACCGTAAGCTATGTAAGTCGCTCTGGATAAGAGCGCCTGCTAAATGATAATAATGTAACGTACTGTGATAAGGCTCCGCTCCGGCAACGACGAACGAGAGAGGCTGCATTGTAAGCGGTACCACGATACAGCAGACAATGGCAAGTGTCAGACCACTGCTGCACACCCAGACACAAAAGACAAGCGAGAAGCGTAAGCTTTCGGGTTCAAAGCCGCTGCACGGTGCCTAGCGACGCTAAGTGATTTTGTCCCTTGGGAATGGAAATGGAGCGAGAGGGGTGACAGATAAAAGGGACAGGTGTGGGGGCTGGGGGAGGGGGGGGTGTTCACACACACTCCTGTCAGCATTTTTGCACCTAATGAGATCGCAAGGTCAACACTCCCTGTCAGCAACCCTGACAATCCTCTCTCCCGGTCCCGGTGATGCTCGACAGGGCACTTAGTCTTGTGCTGCTTGAGGATGGCTTCCTGTGGCGGTACTGTGGCGGCTTATGGCTCTGCCCACTGTTTTACTATTCAAACGATGCTCGTTTTCTTCCATTTTTCACCTATCTTGGAATTTCCAGGAACTGCTGGTTGAGCTACACTTAAGCTCACCTCTATGCAACGTCCTCCATGCTTCCACAGGTGCACCGCAGCAAGAGAAACGCAATCCTTTCGATACACTTGCCGGCAGCAAAGCGGTTATTCTCACACCTCAAATCCCACAGTGCACTGCAGCAGAGCAATCGCCAATTGAAGGGATAGATGCATCTCCACTGACATCATCCAAGAGATCCCCAGGCACCTCACGAGCCACTTGAAGGTTCTGTAGCAGACAGAGCTGCTGTCGCTAAAACAGTGACAAAAATTGTAGCATATCTATATATCTGTAAGAGAATAAAAATCTGAAATCTTGCTGGTGGAGGGGGCCAGGGTGGATGGGACAGACAGAAGAACAAATTTATGAAACAAGAACAGATGGAATGAATTCCAGATGGAATGAATACTTGACACAGACTTGCAGTGATGCATCTCAAGACAATGACTCTTCAAAGATAAGGCTTTACCATGGACTCAGCGAGACCCTGTACCTACTGAACAGCACAGTCCTACACTGTGCGGAGGGGCCAGTCTTCCAAATCGGGGAGCTCAGATCTGCAACTCTGCTTCCACCCCTACCCCGTCCCCCAAAGCTGTCGAAATCTCTTGGTCAAACAGCGGAGCACTGTGACAGGGAGGCCCTGGATCGGTGGCACCCGCCCCGGCCCTCCACCCCTCTGCCCCTCCGCCCTATGAGGTGAGGCGAGGAGAGGTTATGAGCGGTGACGAGGTGCAAGCAGAAGCGTTCGTGCGGCATGTCACCGCCGCTCTGTCACACTGTCACACCGTCCCCACCAGCATCGCCGGCACCCGGCACCAGATGGGCATTGCGGCTGACCCCGCACCATGACCCCGGTGCTGCACACAAACATCAGAGTGCATTACTGTTACTGCCCTTCCTGGCGCCGGGGGGGGGGGGGGGTACTCGATGACACTCGCTGTCATGTGTTGGCAGTGTAATATAGTGGTAAGGAACAGGGCTTTTAACTGAAAGGTTGCTGGTTCGATTCCCCTGCTGGGGCACTGCTGCCGTACTTCTTGGCCAGGCTACTTAACTAGAATTATACCCAGAATAAATACCCAGGGGTATAACAGGATCACATGTGAAGACTGTAACCTATCTAAGCTGCTCTGGATAAGAGGGCCTGCAAAATGACAATATGTAATGCTGAGAGGTGACAGCCAATGTGCATTTAGGGAACAGATGTGACCATGACATAATATCATCTACTGTGCATGCTCAGGTATGAGAATTAATTTCTCTTTACAATACTCACATGTGGACAATCAACATTCATAACCTGGATGGCTTCGTGATTTGGTGTAGTTAATATGAATGAAGATCTATGTAATGACATGACATTTTAATGTGCCAGCTAGAAAGCCCTCTGCTGTATATGGCATAGAATGAACACCCCAAGCACAACAGCTCAAAGACAACAAGAATGCAAATATCAATATCATCTGTCATGTGACCACCTAAGGGGCACAGGGCAGCATTGGATAGAAAGGATGGCTCTCTGTTTCTTTGGCAACAACATCAGGTGGTTGTGGTGGTGGTGGTCGTGGTGGTGGTGTGTGTGTGTGTGTGTGTGTGTGTGTGTGTGTGTGTGTGTGTGTGTGTGTGTGTGTGTGTGTGTGCGCGTGCGTGATGGGGGGGGGGGGTTCTTGGGAAAGCCCCATTGGGTTTTCATTAGTGAGAATGCCATCATTCTATTAATCTTTCAGTGCCAGATCATTACAGAGAACAAAGCCCATGACTTTCTGTGGGGAATATGCTGTGGAGGAATATTAATTTTGCGATTCTATCACCGCAGATAGCGACCTGTTCAGGAATGAGCAGGGATGCTTGCCTGCTCTCTGAAGACAATGCCAGTGTATTACCCTGCCTTGCGGTCGATCACTGCATTTGACAGCGTCTCCTCGTTGTCATTCAAGGCCCAGCTTGTGCAACGGCTTCATCAGTTTGCTCCTCTTGCTCTCGTCAAATCAATCATGAACATGAAGTTTGCCTTCGGCCCTGGACATGCTCCTTATACCACAAACTGTAATAAGCGAATCCTTCATTTAGTCCACCATTCCCAAATTTACCCAGCCCTGATTGAACCATCTTGAATATTAGAATATTAGCTTTGGAAGGGCCCCCTGAAATCAGGCACTTCTAAATTAAGGGTTCTGTAAAAACTCTGGATGCCTCTTGGACTTCACAAAGCAAAGCTTGCATGTTTGAGGGCAGAAAGGCCAAAATTGGACATATTGTGCTGTTAGTTCTTACTTTTAGAACGGTCAGTAAATTGTTTTGTCTTTCTAATTGATTTGAGAAACCCTAAACCTATGAACCAGGTACTTATATATTTCTGGGAGTTCCCCTGAGAAACAATGCAACACCAGGAAAGCCTGCAAATGCAAGCATGAGAAGCACACGAACCCCAGTGACAACAACCTGAATCGCACTTTGAGAATATTCCCATTTAAAGCAATCTGCAAAAGCAAAGATAAACAGAGACATTCTGTTCTGTCATGACTCAGACCCCCCAGTGCGTGGGGAGTGCGCAATCCATTTAACCACAAAAAGCTCTTACAGCAAAATCTCCTGCATGTCAAAGAGATCATAAACCACAAAGTTTTACTGTGGGGGCTCGCCTCGGCCATCGCAACGGAGTCGTTGCGGCTGTGCACCTCCAAACGAAAAGGAAGAGGTGTCTTTGTGCCAACTGGAACCTCCAGCAAAGCCCACTCGGGTCGCTCTGCACTGCACTGCTCCATTGGCAGAAGCGGGAGCGCTCTCGCTTGGCCGCCTTCACCCCCCACAATGCTCAGCTCCGCGAGACCTACTTCGCATCTCCGTGCAGGCTCTGTCCCAGTGAGTCACTGCATCGCCACGGTGACCGTCCCTTCACCTCCTCCGCCAGCCCCCCCCCCCCCCCGTCAACTCCGCCGTACTGCCGCCCACACATGTCACCTTTCCGTCTGAGGAATTCCGTTTGATTTCCCCAGATCGCCGGGGCCATTAGCTCACATCCCTGAGCTCGTGCCCCACGCTTGCTCCTACACGCCCCGCTGCCCCCCCCCCACCCCCGTTCGCATGCACGCCCATAAAAGGCCATCCTGTTTTCCCAGCAGCCCCTGCGTCCGTTCCGCCGCTCACTCCAACGCGGTTCAGCAGACCAGCGGTGGCTCCTGCGATCGGCTCGGCTCTCTGATCTCTGTCTGAAAGCTGCCACTGCGGCCCCTCTCAGACCTTAGCGGGTCATCCATGTTTAAAGACTCATTCATACTCCTCTCCCCCTTTAACCACTCTTTATTTTTCTTTTGTCCTGGGTTTAACAGTCGCCT
The DNA here is from genome assembly GCF_013368585.1 of Megalops cyprinoides. Taxonomy (NCBI): domain Eukaryota; kingdom Metazoa; phylum Chordata; class Actinopteri; order Elopiformes; family Megalopidae; genus Megalops; species Megalops cyprinoides. Next base: position 6,772,050 of record NC_050594.1, on the reverse strand, counting down.
CTTATATAGCTGTAAACAGAAAATAAAACGACTTGATCCTTTCATGAAATAATAAAGCACAGTCTGAAAAGGCTCTCCCCCATATCTCTCTCTCTCTTTCTCCAGCTTGTCCTCTCTTTCTTCACATTAAAGCCACAGATTCCGCGAGGTGAACCCGAGTTCATACCCTTTCGGCGACCGCCGACTTTCAGTTCATCAAAAGTTCTGTGCAGGATTCTTACAAAGTTCTGTTTCTGCCCAGCACTCAAGAAGAGAGAAAGAAGCAATTAATTCAAGCTCCCTGGCCTCCTAGGACACAGCAATGGGGAAAGTGTCTTTTTTCACTGCTTCATGACAGAGGATACTTACAGCGATGCCTCCCCATCTCCCTCAAATCTATTAGGCAGACATTTCTTTACAGCGTAGTCAGTATTCTCGTAAATTGTCTTCGCATTTATGGTGTCTTTTGATTTGTTTTATATTTGTTTTGCTCTATTCATGTTTCATGAGGAGGAGTATTTATGAGTGACTGTTTATCCTATGCTTTTAACAACCTCAAAGTCTTGATTAAAGCTAGATACTGACAGTGCTGGCCGACTGTGCTACAGCACCACCACCTACCCTAAAGCAAACGCCTGTAGCCAGGCACAATTCCTCAGACATCAAGACAACTTGCAGATGGCAGCAGTTAAGCAACAGGCAATGTAGTGTAGCGGTAAGGAGCAAGGCTTGTAACCGAAAGGTTGCTGGTTCAATTCCCCGCCAAGGCTGCGGTACCTTGGGCAAGGTACTTAACCCAGAATTGCCTCAGTAAATATCCAGTGGTATAAACTTGCTAAATGACAATAGTGTAATGCTGTAAAATTTGTAATGTTGCATAACTCAGGTAGTACCCAGGTGTAGGCAGAAAGAACAAGCTGTGAGATGGTGGTAGAAAGTAGTGAGTGACTACAATCACTAGGGTGAGTACCTCATTCCACCACTAGGGGGGCCAAGGAAAATGAGTGAGCCTTCAACATGGAGCCCAACAGAGGGAAGGACAGACAGACAAACAACCTAGCGGCGTCAGCGGAGCACAGGGTCAACCCATTGCCTCAAGTGTTACTCAAGATGCTGACTTTTGAGTCCGAATGGATGGAGTCAGCACTATCAAGCAATAGGCACAATCTGTGCAGAGGACATCAGAGGTTCTTAATCTCTGGCAGATATCAGAAGGTTGGAGGTGGCTGACCTGAACTGAGGCACCTGTGTGCTGACCTGCACAAAATGGTCTCTACTGGCCTGGCAGCAATAAAAACTAATTAGTGAGGTATATTAATGATATTGGGAGGGACAGCGGTCCCTTTGCCTATGTCTGCAATTCCACTACAACTTGACAGAAATACTTTTCATCCTAAGCAGCACAGATGATCAGCCACATTTTATGACTCTATAGTTTTAATTTTAATACCTGTGAGATACATTTGAAAATATTTTACTTAATGACACCCACGTGCCTTTTAGGCCTTCAAATATATACATGTAGACCCTGAAAGATACACTTGGTTACATTACAGTTACTTAACAGATCTTTTCCTTCTCGAGTAACTTACATAGCTGTGTTTACACGGCTTTAAACATATTTACTGAAGCGACTGAGGTTAAGTACCATGGCCAGCGGTAAAACGGAAGGGCCCCACTGGGGAACTGAACTGGCTGCTGTGCAGTTATGAGGCCTGCTCCTTACTACTGTGTCACACACTGTGGGCCATAAGCACACGTGTAACAGGGGCAATTCTGCTGCTTCTGCCGCTGTGGAACCTTGAAAGCTGAAAACTCATCTTTTCAAGCTATATCTCTAGTCTACCTTCCTCTCTAGCCATCTCTATCTATCCCTACTTTCTGTAAAAAAGCACTCTACACTAGTTTAGCACTTAACTCAGTATCTTACTGACCTCTTGCAATACTTCTTGATAACTACTCTTAGCACGATGTTGCGATTATTTGGAAGTCGCTCTGCGTAAGAGTGTCTGCTGAATGACACAATGTAATGTAACGTAACATAATGTAATGGAACCACTGCCCTCACCGTCCACCCTGTGGAACAGATGCGATTATTCTGCCAGGCTGAAGACTGAGGTGCCCAGCAAAAGGGAACTATCCACGCCCCTGCTCTGGCTCACCTTTCGCAGACTCACCTCACTCCACGCCGTCACACCTGCATGCCTCAGATTCCATTCGGGACTATTCTTTATCTGCTCTGTACATCAAAGAGATGGTTGCTAGATTTCCTGGCCATGCTACGAACGCACAGATTTAACATTTTCCATCAATCGTAACTGGTATTATTCTTCCTGACATCGCCCCGGACAGCAGCGTTTTCGCTCCGCCAGTGGCAGACATTACTGACAATTTTATATATGAGAAGCCACAAACAAATAAATGTGATGGTTCATGACAGCTCTGTAGCTCTGTGAGATACCATGCCAAACAAAACAGTACTTTGATGTCAATTTTTGAGTCAATTTTTATGAAATCAACCCAACATGAGATGAACAGTTCCAAACTCACATCTCTCTTCCTTTGTGAGGATAGGGGGGACAGACTGACTTGTGTCGTTGGTGTCTTTTTATTTTTCCTTTCCTTTAATGTCCTCAGAGTCTCCCTGCATCTCAATATCCACATTAAAAATGCAAAAAAAAAAAAATCCCTTCAAAAAACACAAAACCAAAAAAAAGAGAGAGAGAAAAAGCGTATTAAATTTACAGAGACTTTAAAAGGCAGAGGCTTTAAAAGAACCGCAAACACTGCCTTGGCACCGAATCAAATAGCACAGCTTGGATTAGGAACTCTGTAGGTTTTTTTTCCCCCCATAAAACCATATGCAAACACTCTGTGACATGTGCCATTACAGGCAACATCATTCCCTACACTTTTCTGCATTATAAGAAGTCTAAATCAGAGCAAAGCAGACAGACAAACTAATCAGAGGTATTTTGTCTTGAAGTGCTGCTTACCAGCACATTATACACTTCTAAAGATGGATTACAAATTAGATTAGGAGAAAGAATTTGTGGTTGTGTAATACAGCACATGTGCTATATCTGTATTCTTTAAAATTGAACAGTTTTTCCATATGGCCCACTTGTTTTTTTTTCCAATATTTAGAGCTAATCAAACAGACATGCCCACAAGAAAATAACCAGCCCTTCCACACATACCATAAGGCAAAATCATGGTTGTTCATGGTTTTGGTGAGACTCATGCTAACCTTTTTAACAGACTGCGGTTAGACTACGCACTACTGTGTGCTGCAGTACTAAAGTACTATGTAATATATAGTATATATATATAGTGTAATATATTAGTAGCGTGTATTACGAGCTATAAAAATCACTGCACATTACTGTACGTTTCTGTACAGTGAAAGCCCCAGACGCACGGAGGGGATATATGGGCAGTATGAAGGCTAATCAGGTTAGGGGACGTGACACAAATCTAGGATCACATTTATGGTTCAGGGAGTTGATTTATCCGCTGGTTTTGTGCCCCCACACACAGGGCTTCCGAGAGCCCTGGCCCTCAGCTGTGAACTGGGACTGAACTCGGCTGCTTCGAGCCCGATAGCAGCGGAAAGTCCCTGTGAAAGACTGGCCTTTAGCCTATTCCTCCTGTTTTACACACATACGCACACACGCACGCATGCACACACACACACACACACACACACACACACACACACACACACACACACACACACACACACACACACACACACACACAAACTCACTCATCCAGATGCATATCTCTGTGGCGTTCCATTACAGGGATACCCTGCAGCCCACACGATGAGCAGTGACTCGGTCTGCATGCTAACTGTAAACATGTCACATATGAAGACTTTAAAAAGCTGTTTCTGCAAGGCAGGACTAGCCTCCCGGTGAGCACTGAATGCCATTGCCCCTGATCATCTGCATTGACGTCTCCATTCCTTGCCCACATGCTAACGTCAACCCCGTTACAGCACAATGAGCTACTGTTACACAGAAACTGAGAAAAGGACAGAAGACGACTTCAAACCTGCGGGGAATTAAAGCTGCGAATTAGAACTTCACACAAGCTCATTTGGTGGTTTTCCGTTGAAACTGAAAAACAGGTTTAAAACAACTGAGATGCTGTTTGCTGGTCTCACACCTTTAATCTGTATTTTGCACTTTGAACTACACCCTACAACATAATTGGTGCGCTGTGCAGTAAGTATACGTTTGAGAGGAGTAAGCTGCCCTGGATAGTGACATCTGTTAAACAAACAGATAACTCACGACCGTGAAAGCTGTCTTACGTGAGAGAGCTTCAACACCTAAAAGCCAAGCAGGCGGCAGGCCACCCAGAGCAATAAACAGTGGTTACTGAATGAACAAACAGTCGGCCACTTAAAACAAACATAACGTACATGTGGTCATTAAATGGGTATATACCAATAACAAAATACATACTCGCTGATATGTTTTGTGAATTAATTCTGACATAATGAGAAAAACTATTTCACAATGACCCATGAAGCATGATGTGTGTGCGTGTGTGTGTGTGTGTGTGTGTGTGCCAGGCCTTTCAAATTCTCTACAGTAGCTTCCTCTCACAGGAAACTGAACATCACTCTTAACCTGTGTGTGCCTCTCCACCTGTGTCTGTGTTCTGCTAAAAACTGAATGTGGCATCTGTGAAGGCTCACTAATCCTAATCAGAGCAGTGTTCACAAACACTAACTCCAGCAGACCTCATTAACCCTAAACAGACCAGAACTCTACCGACGCTAACTGGAGCAGGTACCACCCTCACTTCCAAGGGCACACCACAATGCTAATGAAGCTCTCGTTTTCAATATCACAATATCACAGTTGAATGATGACTGTCATAGTTCCTACAGTTTTAAAAAGGTTCATTTTTGTTTCACCTTTCCACTGTGCCTGTAACTTCCTCCCTCCCCTTCCCCAGGTGAGCCACACTCATCAATGACTTTGGTGCGCAAATGCGGTGGTGGAGGTGGAGGAAGACGTTCTGGCCACATCGATGTTGAAACTTGAGCTTTTCCCACTGTTTCACTGTGCTGCTATTCACAAAAAAACCCGGAGTTACGCAATGTGAACTACCAGCTGTGCTGCTGCACTTGCAGTTTTGCCGTTTGCTTGGCTCTTTCCTGTAGAGCCGCAATGCGCACCGACGTCCGTCTGTTAATGAGAACGCGCTCTCGCCTGACTGTGCGTGTGGCTGGGGTCAGGTAGAGTTCACCTGTGCTGGAGGCAGCAGTGCCTCTACCTGGCCTGTGTCTGTGTCCCTGTATTTCAGGATAAACACCTGGCTAGCTGAGTGTGATTTTCCCAAAGGAAACAATCTCAGACTCTCCCCAGCGGCATTCAAAATTAAAGAGGACAATGTTAAAGTGGCTTTTAGTCTTTATCCTGTATAGTTCCTCTCTCACTCTCACGCACACGTGTACACAAGCTTTCTCTCTCTCTCTCACACACACACACACACACACACACACACACACACACACACACACACAGGTGCAAAGTTCTGAGCAGCCCTGTAAACCCCTGCTGCAGAACAGAAGTGGGTCACAGCTGGCCGGGTGGTGATGATAAAGTGGATCCGTGTGCAGGGTGGACGTGCTCCCGAGCCCAAAGACCTGATAGGAGTTAATGTCCCTTCAGCCGCTTGGCTGGCGATGCCCAGGAATGTGGCCCTTCCTTTCCACATGGCCGAACTGACTGCCTAATAGCGGCCATTTACATAGTAATTACATGCCGGCACTCTGGTGTTTAAATGCGGTGCTTAGCTGGAGGAGCCTTCCTAACAGGGGAATCTGCGCTGTGTGACCTTAACTCTGTTTGAACTTTGACCCGCTCGATACCTCCCGCTGAACTGGCCGCGATTTCCACGCGAAAGCTAAACGGTGAGATTCTTGATGCAGCGATGATCCTGGAGGGCGCTGGTCGTGGCTGGTGATGGTGCAGTTGGGTTGAACTGCAGGACATTTTGTCGGTAAGCTCTCCCCATTATGTCATATTCATCATTGGTTGAAGTGGAGCTGAAGCAGGGGGTGCTCCAAACAGGTGCAGAAATGATGCGCAGTTCCCTTCTTGTACACCCGAACGCCTCTGTCTCACTTGCCCCCAAAACGCATGGCATGGCACCGAGAATGCAGCTGGCACAAAAGCAAGCTGCAGGAATTTCTTTCACCAGGCAGTGGGTCTAAGGTTAGCGACATTCAGACCAGCACCTTTTACCCAACATAATGGTGACATTCATAGGGCCGGCATCGGTCTGCAACAAATTACAATCCCATGGCTTTGGAACATGTGCACTTTGGAACTTTGCTCAAACGCAGCAAACTTTATCTTGCACTTTCACATCCCCATTGGCTTGCCCCTTCTAAATAAAAGCAACCGCATCCTACCTTGAATGCTCTTGGTAGCAAACAAACCCCACTGTGCAAGCTCGTATAAACATCCTAAAAATCAAACAGAATAAACAGAAAGCCTCCAAACGTTAGGAGAAGTGCATTCATTCTCAGAGTTTATGCCCAAGCAGTGAACTCTCAGAGTAATGCATTGTTAACGAGGCTGGCTGCAGCTTAGACGGGATAACTTTAAAGGATAAGAGATGCTAATGCAATACATCCCTCCCGATTCTTTTTTTTTTTTTTTTTTTTTTTTTTTGAAACACGTCAACAGCAGGTACAAAGGAAATAAGTACACCTTCTCAGATAGCTGACAAAAGAAGGCACTCTTCCAGGTGCTTCCAGGGGAGTTAAATGGGACACTGTGAAACTGATTTTTAATGAAACTCAGTTAAAGTGAGTTTAACTGCTTTCATGAAATGACTGCAGCACCAAGTCTGGAAACCGATTGCTGTACTGCCTTGTTCTGGCTTCTAATAATACTTGTAATATTCGATGCTTCAGATTTTTATTTGGTACTCTCAGCTCTCGGCAATCCAGTGATTCATGCATAATTTCTCTGACGCCAAATCGGTAGCGACTGACTAGTGCTTTTCATCGGGTTCTAGGAGAAATTATAGAATATATCATTCACGTTCATTTCAGACTTGTGAAAAAATGTAAATTAGGCACTAAAGTTGAGATTTATTAACACAATAATCTACATGCAGTCCACAAAGTAAAACTTCGATCAAATGTTTGCCCATTTATGAAGCGCACACAGCACGTTCCAGGCTGTGCAATTATTCAATTCAATTAGTTCATTTAGTTTAATTTTTAATAACAAGATTAAAGGGAAGTTCAAAGTGTAAAACAGAGCACAGGCCAACCACGAATAACACGCTGCTACACTGCTGATTTAATTATTTATTACGCTTTTTGCACACCACAACTTAAACACGCCACACGCTAATTGATTTTTTTTTTTTTTTTTTTTTGCATTAATCGAGTATCACGGAATTTCTATTTACAAGACTTAAATTGCTTCTGACACTCTCGCCCAGATCTCTCATATGAATCTGTTTCTTGCACAAACTAAAAACAAACAAACGTGTCTGCCTGTCGTTAGCACATGGCAGTGGCCTCGGGCGCTTCAAAAAAGTAATATATAAACGATGAAAAAAAATTCATGTCATTTCTATGCAGATTCGTAGGGGTAAATCACCGCTGGCGTGAGGATGCGCTGTCGGAGAGCTGGCGGGGAGTTGGCCAGTAGATCGCTGCCTCTGGAAGACGCCGTTTGCGTGAAAACGCGCACTCTCTCATTGGCGGCTGAAGGATCTTTTGCGAAGGATTGATCCGGTTAGCTGGCTGCTCGCTGTGAGCGTGGCTGGTGTCGTTATCAAAAGCCGCGACGGCAGAGTGTGAAGGATAGAGCAGGTGAAAAGGGGTCGCTTTGCATTATTGCTTAAGTGCCCGACAGCCACACCTCGGCAAATGCAAGTCCTTTCCGGAAATAATTAGAAGACCCGGCCAAGCTTCCAATGCATGTAAAAGGGAGAAATTTTAAAACGAATGACATTAAACCAGGTTCGGCGATGTTCTGTTTTAGAGGTCTGACACGTAAAGCCGATGCTACTGCGTCTACAAAAGCCCCTCCATTCCACATGCCCCAGCTAATGGAGCTAAGAGTTCCATAGTGTCTCCTATAACATGCGAAGGGTCCTATAAACCCTGATTAAAAAAAAAAAAAATCATCTTCAATTTTTTTGTCCCTTGAGAAATGTCAGGCTCATGCTTCTATTCAGTCATGTTTCTTTGTGGAGGAATTATCCAGGGGTTTTCAAGAGACACCACATTAGTGCTGTCCGTGAGCTGAGACCTTGTGGGTTACAGCACAGATCACAGCGCTGCATTGGCCGACAGAACAAAGCCGCCGTTCGCAGATGAAAGGAGAGAAATCAGTGGGTCGGAGCGCACTGACAGGAGAGAGTCTGAGCCATGAATCACAGATTAGATGGGAAATACATCAATGGGAAGGAGACACTAAGCACTAAGAGGAGCGCCCCCTGTGGATTTCAAAGAACCACTGCGAATCTTATAGCTGGGCTCATCTGCATTTCACCTCCTGCTATTTTTTTAGCTAAGGCTGGTTGAAGAGAACTCTCACCTGATGGCATCAGCCATTAGCAATTCTGTTAGTACCCGCTGCAACCGTTTAAATTGCCAAAATTCAGTCTAGTCAGTTTGAAATGATGAAGCAACTGCTGATCTTTGGAAAGCTGCTTCTGATGGCATCTGAGCATCAAAGGAGCCCCATAAACACTTCCTGAGCCTACCCTGTTGTTGATAGGTGTTCTGACAGGTTGTGGTCAGAAATCATTAAAAAAAAAAAAAAAAACACGTTAGGTTAAACTGGAGTTTTTGGATTACAGCAGGAAAACAGCAGACAGGCCTTCTTATTAGCTTCACACCCATAAAATCTCACAAGACACTCCATTTTAGTTGACTTTGGACACAGGGTTGACTTTGGAGGAACACATGTTAAGGCTTCGTGGCCTCCCAAGTAGTTTCCAGAGAGATGTCTTCATAGGTCTCCCAACACGTTTCCAAAGTCAACCCCTTTCCACAATGAAGTTGTTCAATTATCACCACTCCTTTTTTTTTTTTTTATCTAAAACACTCATGGGACTTTTTGATTTCCAATTAGTGCCGTAATTCTCTTAACTCATAATCCGCTTTCGTAACAGTTTTTCACATTGTCTGATTCTATTACATGGTGTAATCCTCTTCTCCCTTCAAATCGTCTAAAAACAAGGCAAACAAAAAAAAAAAAACGCTTGTGGCAAAATCTGGTATCAGCTCTAAATGAAGAGCTTGTGTATCTGCACATGTAAATACCAAAATGTATGCCTTGTGCTGTGGGATTAACAGATGAAGGTCCTGCAAAACCCAGTCCAATTATTTCAGACCCCAATTATTACTGTTGAAAGAGTTTTGTTGATCCTTTCCCAAGGTAAAGGTGTGGAACCGCGTCGTCTGTCTTGTATTTTAAATTTCTACAATGGCAAACAATGGTGCACAGCTGGATTAGGTGATTTCCTGTCCTTCAAAATCCAAAATCTTTATCTCACCCAGACGAGTGTGTTCCTCCATCCAGAATGCAACACCTGTTCATTGACATTCTCCACTGCATAATCAAGGGTGTTATTGTTCTGGCCAAAAACTCAGATTTCAACCGACTGAGTTTAACCAAACAGACAATATGAAACGATCAATTGCAATCCATGTTGATCCGGGAAAGTATTACAATTGATTATTTTGGACTGGCAATTTACTTCATGTCCTTTTCTCAATTTATTTCTCCCACACTTGGCTGAAAAATTTCCTCTTGTTTCAGTTTGTCCAGTATCTATCTAATAAAAAAATGTGCAGTGCAGACAAAGCTTTCCTAGTTTTGTCTACAGTACACATTTCCCTAATGTTGTCATCCATGCAGTCGCAAGAAGCATTCTGTTAATGTTGTGCATGCATTCTTGCATGCATCCACTCTCATTTGCATTCTATATATTTTTATCCTCCTTTGCATTGTGATTTGATTTTATGCATTAATGCTCTTGTCTTCCCTGCTCTTCCTCTTCCACGCTGCACCCGCATCACGTGACCATCTTCCCTCGGCTGAACTCATCCCGGTCTTCTCTGCGGTGTCGTTTCCTCTGACCGTCACCTCGTCCTGGGGGATATCGGCTCAATTTTCCCTGGCCCCCTTATACCCATTTTCAGGTGCCATCAGACCTTGTACCTCTTTCGCTCCATTTGCCACAAACCGTTTCCCCTCTCCTGGCAGTACCCTTTTAACCAATGTAGCGTGACCGCAGAATCTGTCCACAAGTGCAAATTGCATTCGTCCCCCCTTTGCAAATGCGCCATTAGCCGAGTCTCGCACCTATTTAAGGCTCCGGAAAAAAACACATTCTAGTAAATTTGTTTCTTCAGAGGCGTGACCTTTGCTTTTGAGGCAGCCAAGCTTCATACACACCTGCCATCAATGTTTGCTGTGTGCAGATACTGTACGTTTCAGCACAATGTACCTGTTAGCATCACTGAAAACGTATACTGGACACTCTCACCATGTGCAGATTTGTGGCCTTGAATTTTAATTCCAGAGCGACATGCCAATCACGCTCTCTTACCTTTACTTTGGTGTAATATTTGTATTTATTGCATCATTGTAGATTTATTACGTAAATCAACTGCAAATGCTTTACTGCACCAAGGGACTAGTACTGTGTGTAGATGCAAATATGGATGTAACCACTGCAGGGAATTAACATTCAACATATCCCCTGTGTTTTCAAAGCTCAGGAACACCACTAATCCAATCCATTGGAGATATTTACAGGACGTTCTTCCTCATAGTCAATGCCATTCCCCCTCCATCTCCTGGAAAAGATGTTAAACTCCAACTGTGAAGTGAAAAGTTGGATAAAAGTCCCAGTTTCCTCTGGGGAAAACAGACTAAGATCCCATGGTTTCCGTGGTGAAAAAAAAGCACCAAAGCATTCCAACACCTCCTTCTATGATGTCATCTAGTTCCGCTGGCTCAAACAATCATGCTGCAGGAGGAGACCTGGTGAATCCAGTCCACACAGGGGAGGAAGGATTTAATGCCAGCACCTGCCCCATCACTTCACAGGTCCGTGTGATGCATGGGGAAGATTGCAGAGTCAAGCTGACAGGACAGAACTCCATACAACAACATCCCAGACTGAGACACTGAGAGACCAAAGGCTGCCAAACAAAGAAAAAATCGCTATGAGCTGCCAAGACTGTGAGAGCTTTTCATCTGAAATGGTGTGGTCAGGTGAAAAAAAAAAATTAAAAAGAGGAGAAAGGAGGGGAGAGAATTCCAGATGACTGTTATGTATATTTTATTTTCAAGCGTCTTTGTCAGCTTATCTTGTTTCATGAATTTTCATGTCCTTTGTAGTGTCTCTCTCTTTTTTTGCAGTGTTCCATCTCAGTGACAGCACATCTGTAACACGTTCCTTGATTTTAAGGAGACAACCAGCACTGGATATCTCTTAGAAGTGAGAACAGGGAATCATCTAGCTCCCTTCAAGACGGAGGAAAGGAATGCTAATTCTCATGTGACTGAGAAAAATAAAACATACCCTTGTAATTATCAGATCTTCATCTTGGTAACTGCAGTCACTGGATAGGCATGAAAACAATAACAGACTTCCCTGCTCTGTGTGACAAGAATGTTAAATAAACATAATGAAAAATCTTACGCTGTACACACCTGGACCCATGAGCTGTGGTGTTTAACCAGATTTAAAGGTGAATGGAAAAACTTGCCATGGGTTATTATGGTTATAATCGACACAGGAAATAAAAATTCACTGACGACTGTACTGCAAGGCTTCCATTTACAGAAAAAAAAACTAAACAAAACTGAATGCGAATATGCTTTAATGAATATGCTTCAATTTGTACAAGAACAACTCTAATGTAGGGTAATTTTATGTACCCAAATATAGTCTAATGACGCAATCAGCTCAAAGTGAAAAACAATGAATAATGCATATTTGCAACGGGAATAAAACTTAATTCATTACTCTATTGTCTGAGCGCGCAATCCAAGCCAGTTATTTTGGATTGCACGACAAACAGAATTCAAGGTTTTCCTTTTTTTTTTTTTTAAATAAACAGCTGAACGCGTATGTGTTTCCCACCTTGTATGTGTTGTGTCAGATTAAAGCTCACACTGTCTCCAGCGGATACTCCGCTGCCTCACGCCTGCAGTGCACTGTTAACGCTGCAACCACATATCTGTCACGATCACTGAGAGAGCGCAGATAAACGGCGTCCTGATAGAGAGGAAAAAGCACAAGAAACTCTTTTTAAAAGCCCATCTATCATCGGAAACGCAAACGGAGGGCCTTCTTTTGGGAGCTACAGAAATGACGATGGCAGTTACATTCTCTCTGCATCTGAGATGCCGCGCGATGTTGGCACATCGTTTTGAGGTGGCAGTCCCAGGGTGTCGAGCTCTGGGGCGGCTGGAGCCCCCCCCCCACCCCCGTTTTCAGTTAAATGATAAAGAGGCGCTCACGCTCCCCGGCAGTGCGGCGGCGGCGGCATCGGAGTCAACAGTCTGCTCGCGTTTTTGGCCCTGAAGGTGTGTGCTCTTCTCCGCTTGACGGGGGGTGGGAAGGGGGGTTAGGAGAAGCAGCTCTTTTGAAACAGCTTTCCCGTGGCGGAAAAACTCAATCCCGCCAAAAAGACGAACGGCGCAGGGGCCTCCGACGGGGGATTCTCGCACGGCTCCCCCTTTCCCTTCTGTCGGCTGTGAGGGCGAAACCATGCTGCGGAGGCTCTGACCCGAGGCGTCAGAGGCAGAGGGGGTCTTCTCTGCATGAGAGCCTTTTAGGGATTCTCTCTGATATTTCAATCTGCATTACCATACATCCTAATATCGGAGTAATATCTACTGTGGCGCTGGATGTTTGGCACCTACTGCTGCTCATGCTGTGGCATGCATTTTAATGCATCATGACATATCAGCCTTGCAAGTCCCTCTGGATAGGAGTGCCTGCCAAGTGAATAAACATAGATAAAAATACAATATTGCTCATGCGCTGATACAGGCAGCTGTCTTGATTTCCTTGTCAATTTAACACCACTGAAGACCGTTATTGAGCCCCCCCCCAGCATGGTTACAATATCAAAGCTCTCCACACTGTCCAGATCAATGGGTGTGGACACACTGAGATTCAGTGACTGAATGGTACAATTAGTAAGATTACTTTAAGTTATTCACAGTTATCAACTTAATTAAGCCGACTGCAAATTTATACCCCACAAAAAAGAAAAACACATTTATCCTTTGTTTCAGGTCCTGAAAACCAGAGAGCTCAGATTTGTGGATCTTATGGATCAATTACATCGATGGAGCGGAGCAGTCAGACCCAGCGAGAGTCAGAAAGCAGCAAAGCATCTGAAAGTTCAGGGGGAGCAGGGGTACTGGACATGTTTATGAACGTATGAATATGTCTAACAAGCGCTTAACAGCACACCTTGGAGTATCATTACACTTTGTGGATGTGAAAGCAGCACACAGTAAAATAGGGGGAAAAAAAGTTACAGGTTTTGTTCCAGCGCCAGTTTATATTCTAATATAACGCCACATTAAAATAATAAATTACCACCATAAAAAGCCTGGCTCAACCGCAACTGGCACTGGAACCTGAAAAGAAGAGAGAACAATTTCTAAACGCTAAATGAATATGGTGCACCAGCCTGCTCGTGTCTTCTTGGCTTGTGCTCGTTTGGCGAGAGCTGCGGGGCTGTGTCTCGCCGAGCCCAGACGCACACCGCCTCCAGATGTCCGCCGGGACTTTCACACAGGGAGAACCACGATGCCGTCAATTTCGGAAGCCTGGCTCGTAGATTTGCACCTTGACGGTGACTCTTTGGGATCGCTCCCTGCGGTTCGTCGGTGGTATTAGCGAGTGCGCCTTAACGCTAGGAAGCAGGTGAAGACCATACAGTGCAGCTCTCATTAGAGTGCACTGTGAGTAACTTTCCTGGCCTCCCCAGGGGCTCATTCTGAGAACTTAGCATGTAGAATGTGTCCCATAAACCTCACGAAATGAGAGAGTAAACCAAGAGAGTGCTTTCGTGGAAGAGTGCCATGGAAAGATAAGCCGTAGTAACTGCCGGTAAATTATTATTTTTTCCCCTCAGAAGCAGATTTGAGACTATATGCAATAGGGCAGACAGATGTATCCTCTTGGCGCAATAACATGCTGTTATTTCTGACTAATTGGCTCATAATTAATAAAGCATCAAGATCTTAGGCAGCTATTAAGCATTTAACATGTTTTCCCCCTCATACAAGCAACAACCTGACATACTATATTTGGGGATCCTGCATTGTTGGTTTGCAAGCAACTCACTCCAGTAAGTACAGAGGCATGTAACGGGGCCCCCGGAAGAATAACCCACAGTAAAATTTCAGTTTCAAATCGGTGACATGAGAGAGGTGTGCGTTGTTTCGAAGCTGAGAAGGGAACGGGACCCAGGTCACCATGCCGTTCTCACCTGTATGGCTCCAGGGTTCTGGCGGAATACTCCAAGGCCCTCTCCCACTGGCCCAGGTTAACACAGGCGTCCAGGGCCATATCCAGCACCCTCAGCAGGTAGACATTTCGGTCGGAGACTCTATCTCTACACCTGCCTGCCAGATCCTGGCACTCCTTCAGGACCTTTTCAAAGTCTGTTATTAACAGCAGTTTTATCTCCTTAAAAGGAAGATGGAGATGAGAGGGACAGAAAAAAGAAAGACTTTTGTTTTTTGTTTTTTTTGCAAGACGAAGTGGCCCCAGGGCAGTGTGAAACCCGAGTGGGGAGACGTGCTGTGTGCCGCTTCTGAGACTCCCGTGGGTTTTTTTGGAAATCCTTCCAGGAGCTGAAATGAATGTCTGAGGGGCGCCGGAGCCGACTACTCCATCTGACAGGAGACCGTGCTTAGCTTTTGGCTCGCGCCCTTTTTTGTTGATGTGCTGTTTTTGGGAGCTGAGCAGGACCCCGTAGCCTGGACAGAGAGGACACAGAGTGTAAGGAGGAAGCTCTGCTGAAGAACAGCTGGATAGCCGCAAAGGATACCCGCTTCAGCCTGGAGCTCCTCAACATGGGGAATGCTGTCTCGACAGGACCTCCAGACTTCCTCTGCTCCACACAGCATGTCAGAATCCTGGTCCCAAACACATGGAGAATGAGAACTCATCAGTCTTGAAGCAATGAAGCAAACCAACATATTCAATGAATCTATCCAAACCTGGATTGACCCACAGTGATTAGGCAGTGGAACACGGAAGTTGACAGCTATCATAGGCTGGGATTCCGTGTCCAAATATTACAAACCATTGTTGTCCAAAATATGTAGCAATTATTGAAGCAATAAGTTAAACATGTGCATCTTCAACCCCAGAAAAAATTTACCTCATGTGCTCAGTAATGTGATCCTTCCCTTTTTTTTTTTCTTGAGCAATTAAAGAACAGGCTTCCCCAAATAGCAGTGTGAATGTCGTGTCTGTGATAATTTTCACTTTTCACCGCGGATCTCCATAAATAGCTTGAGAAATGAGTACTGTGGGTCTATTATATGCCAAGGACATCCGAGTGACACAGAGAATTAACATCACGCTGCCGGACACGCTGCATGACATCAGCCAGCAGCGAAAAAAAAAACCAAAAGAAACGATTGGCAAGTTTATATGTCACTTGAGACCGGTCGGCCCTCAGAGCTAAAGCCAATACTTTGTCTTGTGTCAGAAACATTTCTGTCACAGACGAGAGGTCCAACTCTCCTCCGTCCCCTTTGATTTCCCAGGATGCAAGACCTAGCTTCAGATTCAGTGCCAGAGAATGGCAGCCTTGTGCTGTTCTTCTATCTCCTCCACCAATGAAATACAGGGCTTTGTCCTTGTGCAGAGGACCATTCAGTAAATTTTATTTTCTCAACAGATGCTCTTATCCAGAAGCAATTGCGTAGCATAGAATTTTGACATTTTATGCATTCATAAACCTGCGTATTTATAATTTGGATTAAGTACCTTACCCATTGGTTGCAACAGCAGTGCCCCAATGGGGAATCCAACAAGCAATGTTGGGGTTACCAGCCCTGTTCCTTACATCACACCGGTGCCATTCAGACAAGAGAGGTACAATGGCGTGTGCTAGGGACGATACTGGAAGCTTCTAGAATTCAGTCTTTGTTAAAAATTCTAAGTTAATGCATGAGTATGTTTACACTGTTTGTTGGTGCAATGAACGTTAAAAGATCCAGTGTTTTACCTGGTGCTATGGTAACAGCCTAGCCTTATGATAAATCATAATTTCTCCACCTGTGACCAGTATACTAATTTTCCAATTTTATGTCTGACACAAAGTACACACCATGCTCTCTTAATACACAGTGCTACAGTTCTAGAGTTGAAAACAGGCCTGCTGCAAGCCAATAGCTATCTGACTGGAAAGAAACCCTTCTCGACTACAGATACTCATAGTGGTTTTTCAACCAATAGATTGGGTGGCATCTGTTTGCCAATGAGGCTTTTCAAAAAAAAAAAAAAAAAAAAAAGATCTGGGCCAGCTGCTTCACTATTTTCATAGCTTTAACATTCCAAAAGCATAACCAGCAAAACCCAAATTGAACCTGCATGCTAGAACAATCTAAAGGTGCCACAGGTCTCAGATGAAAGCATATCGTGACAGTTTTAAATTAGCACTAAAAAGGTGTGTGAAATTATGGTATTTAAGCTCAGCTTCGGGGTCATTTTTACCATTACGTGAGAAGTTCTGCACAATAACATTACTAGAATCTCAATTTGGACATTTATTTTGAGCTTTAAAAAAAACCTTACCACCATCCTGACTATCGTATAGGAGAACTGCACTCTGTGATTCTGACACATGCCCCAAGCTACACCATATGTCAATATAATCAGAATCTAAGTTAAATATTTCCAAAAAAATAAAAACATAAGACAAAAAACTTTGAAAATAACCCAATCCATACATTTTTTTATATCCTACATAAACCTCACAAATGTATCCATGAATGATATATGACATGTAAGGCTGTTCAACAAAACACACAAAGCACACCCCAAAAAATAAAGCACACCCCCAAAGAATCTGACCAGATCTGCTGCCCCCAGCTGCTCTCTGCAGTAACAGTGTTTGCAGCTCTCGTTCAGACCGCTAATGGAATCCAGGAACGGAGCGGGCCTCCATCCAAGACACTGTCATTTCTCCTTCATTTCTCCATACCTCCGAGTGCCCCCTAAATATCGGGTTTCTTAACTCCTGCTGCTCATTATTTCTGCAAGCACTGCAACTCCATCAGTGCAGGCAGTACTGGCTGAAGGCGCATGCATTACTAAAACAACCCCCCCCCCCCCCCCCCCCCGACAACAGCAGGAATCACACGAGGCTGACTTTCTAACAGCATCGGGGTGACAAAGCAAAGCAACAAACAGGAAAAAGTGTGAATCCGGCCTTGAATGCGGTCGGTGTGACCCAACCCCAGCTGCTGGGCTCCACCGTAGCTGGATACACTGCATGATTTGACAGACATCCACACTCTTTGAAACGAGAGGCAGGCCAATCTTGGCAATGAGCTCTTGCTCAGTCTAGATAGCATGTCAGCTTGACAGGTTAGTACAGATGCACATGCACAATGGAGTTATGAACAGCACAGCAGTATTAATAGATTCCGATACCCAAATCTGGGGAGAGAGGAGTTCATTAACACTCAACGCAGCGCTGAGATTCCTATTTCTGTCTCCTCATGTTGACACTGACAACAGCACTTGTCAGCGCTGCAATATTTATGGCAAACATCTGCAGGAATCGTCAAAGTTTTATGTCCAAAGTTACTGGCGGCACAACACAAAGAGCGAGCAAACACATGAGCCAATGAGATGATCAGGCAGGATGAAGCCCGTTTCATCTAACTAACTAACTGCGTTGATGTAAACATGCCAATGAATTTCAGCCTTGACTTAGTATCACTGGGAAAGAGATGGACTTATGGATGAATGAATACATGCCACACATTGACGGAATGGTGATTTGCGTTTAGAGTGTGTTCTCACGTGCCACGGCCGACAATCTATTTCACAATTATCGATCCTTGTGGTGAGGTGGGAGGGCCATCTCTATCGGCAAAATGCAACCCCCCGGAGTACAGCCTCTTCATATTGATTATTTTAGTCTGTTCATTTTCATATTGATTGCTTTAGTCTGTTCGTGCTTGTACTGATTATTGTATGCTGTTTAGCATTTTGTATACCGGGTGCTATCAGCCTACAGGACAGTGGAGAGGGAAGATGATTAAAGGCTGTCAGAGGAGTTTCTGATAGGCTGTCACGACTGCACACCCAGCGACACGTCCGAGGCGTTTGCAGACCGACCGCTCCGCACTGAAAGGCGACGGCTCTGAATGACAGGGAGATTGCCACTGTGCAATTTACCCTGGAGTGCCTTAATGGCTATGGGCTGAGAGTTTCAGACACTCATGTCATGTCTGGAGACCCGCGTAAATCGCAGGGTAATCTGGGGGGATTCTACATGGCTCTGTCACGGAGGACAGGCAACACGCACTGTGCTGCTATTTTGTGGCTTTTGTGCACAATGCTTTATTACGGGCATCTACTGTATCTTCCAATGCAAGACAGCATGCATTCACTCACCTGCTATTGCAGTGGACAACATCTGGAATTCTATGGTAGCTTTGGGATGACTTCCAGTGCTGGGAAAGCAAGGATTCTAGAATCCCTTTATGGGTGGGGCCACCATGTCATCATCATTACTCAACAATCAGTTTTTTTTTTTTTTTTGCTCAGCAGAGGAATGTCTTTTCGATTGTCTCATGTGCATCATGGGCATAAGGATGCACAATTATGTAGCCCCTTCAGTGTCATATAAACTGTGTCATATGCGCTGTGCTGTCCAGGGCTTTCTTGAAGCCAAAAGAAATGCAAAACAGAGGTGGCACATGACTTTGGTCAAAAACAGACTTATGGAAGCAGGCTGATGGTAGCAGCTGATTACAGTAGTAGCACAGGCATGGACCAGACCACGCATTGTTTCAATGGCTTCATCGAAGTCCTTGAGATGCCACGTCCAAGTATTTCTATTGTAGCTACACAGTAACTACTGTGCACAAATAGTGCAGTGTAAGAGGGCTGCAGACAGGTTCAATGTACAATAAGTACTGTGTAGCTCTGTGTATGTACACAGTATTTGGTGTAAACACACAGGTACTAGGGCCATTTCATGCAAAGTGGAACCTATTAATTTATCATGAATATGTTCCCTACACATTTTGACAGTTTATTCATTTAGATGTCATTTTGAAGGCAGCACTGAATGAATTATTTATTTTTGGTGTTTTTGTCATCACATTTCTGACATTGCTAATAGAATAGGTCCCTCATGGTAACTGCCAGACATGAACAACAAAATGCAAATTGGGTTTTTTTTTTTCTGTTGTTTGTGGTATTGATGTATCACGCTTAAACTGTATCACGGCGTGCGTAAGCTTTTCACTATTACAACGGGAAGGCAAAACGCAATTCTTTGGAACAATGGGTCTTTCATCAGTCTCCTGGCACTGCTGTGGCTCATCCCAGACTAGCTGAACACAACACCACACAGACCTACCCTCCTGTAAACCTGCAACCATCAAAGGGCCTCATAACACTCACACGGAGAGACAACTGAAGACAGAGCAACAGTGGAAAAGGGGAAGATTAGAGATTCTTGAAAAAAAAAAAAAAAGGAGTAACAAACTCTATTTTTTAGTGGATACACTGTCGTACCGCTTTAGAGTGCTTTTTTCCCCACTGAGAGCAGAGATGTGCGTGAGCCACTGAGACCTCATTCAGAAGGACTGCTGTCAATCAGCGAAATCTCCATGGAGACGACAGCTCTGCTGAGACATCAAAAGCTGCTGATAGTCAGGTGTGCGCCCCTTTGCCACGCCCGCCCTACATGGCTCAGGGGTTCATTTTCAGTTTTCAACACTTATTCCCCCACATAATCACAGCTTTCTAGCTGTGCTTTCTAACACAGCAGATAGCAGATATCTAGATACACTATTGTACCGCTTTATATGTATATACTGTATAGGTATATACTGATTTTATATATATATATATATATATATATATATATATATATATATACACATACACATACACATAGACACACACACACACACACACACACACACAGAATAAAATGATAAAAATACTTAAAGTATTGGTCATTTTAAAGAAATGACACCACACACACACTAGGTGGCTGATGTGTGAATGTGGATTCAGCCTGAGCAGTCTGATACAGAGGACACCTAGCACACTATAAACCACCTATGATCTGGCCAGCAGCATAGCCTTGTGAGTACATCTGAAAGGATGCGGTTTCTAAGGACAGCCCTGACCCTACTTGCTCCAAAAACTTGTTATTGGATCCCTGGTTCAGTAACCTTGTGTGCCAGACCAAAAACCAGGAGACTGGGTGAAATTTACTGCTCCAAGATGCGAAGCAAACTTCTAGAAACTGCTGTAAGAAGGGCACAAAATGATAACAGTCACCCTTTCAGTGCTGCCAAGCAAGGTAGTAAGATTGGACACTGAATCCTGCTAAACTGAGGCGAGTTACACCCCTTTGCTGTGCAAGGATGTCTTTAAAAAGCAATTTCTTATACTCAAGTGTCACCTTCAGTTAAATCTAACAGAGTGGTAAACAACAAATACTGAACCAAAGGAAAAATCCAGAAGATAATGTGCAACATGTTGACCAAAAAAAATCAACCCCCCCCCCCACAAGACTAAAGACAACAGACCACAAGCAAACAAGGAGGCTATCAAAATTTAATACTTCAGTGTGTAATTTACGGTAAGCAACTAAATGTTACATAAGCAAGACATAATTACCTTGTGTGACATGACTTATGAGTTACTCAGTCTCTGTGTGTGTGTGAACATGCGTATGTGCCTGTGTGTATCGGCTTTCGCGCATGTGTGTATGTGCACACAATATGTACGTGTGTATGTGTGTACATGTATGTGTGCCTAGTAACTTCCGATAACCCTCGGGGGCGATTACATTGGACTAAATCACCATTTCCCATCTGACATCTAGCAGCCTGTGTTCTGTGTGTTGAAAGGTGCCATGTTCAGTGAAGCCCATCTGCCAGAGACCGCCGACACTGCTCTGCTCCCAACACATCACGTGCCTGGTGCACTTTAGCGCACCAAAGGTGTGCTCGGGTCAGCGGAGGAGTCTGTCAAACGGCTGGATTAATACGTCGCCCGGCACCCCCCCATCTGTTAGGTGCGCGGCCGAGATGCGCCTTCTGTTCATTATGATCCTTACGGGGGGGGGGGGGGGGGGGGGGGGGGGGGGGGGGGGGGGTGCTGGAGGGGGGGGCAACTCCAGTCTGCTGCCATGCATTTCAGCGCTCTGCCCCCTCCTCTCCTCCTCCTCCTCCTCCTCATTTCTAACATATTAATCGCTCGCCCTCACGTCAATTTCCGTTTCATATTCTCAGCCCGTCGCCGTGGCCACGGAACGGCCTTGGAGCGTGAAATTGTTCCTCTAATTGTGCCCCACGCAAGAGCTACTGAAGAGGAAACACACACTTCTATATCTGTTGTTCCCTTTAATGAGAATGCCATTCGCCTCTTTAACTGAATGGCTCAATAAGGAGGGAAAATAGTGCAGTCTAACGTAAGATATCATTTTCATATGCATTTTTATAGTTGTTTTTTAAGAATTACTTGATCAATAACTATATTTAAAAAATAATATATACAATATTGATCTTGTGTTTTCTGTAATGAAATTCACATTTATGTTTGTGAACAGTAAGAGACGACTTTGCCCTGTGCAATGCTAATTTTTCAACACTATCACGTTTCTTTGTTTCTATTTTATCAGGGGTATGAATATGGAGTGCAATGTGTACATACACATATATACACTTAGTGTAAAGTGTCATTCAAAATTCTACAACATTCATCACTCATAAATAAGACAAATGCATATCATGTAAAATTCCACATCCGATGCACAAGTTACACGGCAGCTTCAAGGTTCACTGGCTTTAATGCACAATAGAGGCACTGTGCTGCATGTCTCAATGGCAATACGTTTTCCAGCAGGTTTAAGCTTGCGAGAAACGGCTAGAGTATCACACCTGCGGAACGGCTCTTGCGTTACTTTAAAAGCATCTTCCAGAAAACTGATGACAGAGCGCTTTAATGCGCGGTGTGTGCGTGTGTCATTAGCCTGTTATCGCGCGTGGTCGTGCGCGGATGCGCGCCGCGCATTGCTGCCTGTGTACTCAGCGGGTTCGCCATCCCCTCGCACCGTCTGGAGACCGCGGATCACTCAGCTCTGCGGGGCTTTGGAGGTAAACACCGATTTCCTCGGAGGGAGCCCGAAACACACGGCTCACAGCGCTGAGCGTGTAATAACGTTGTTATAGTTCGCCGCGTTTCCCCAAAACAACAAAAAACGATCACTCAGATTTAATTAACCGAATCTTAACGGGGAGTCTAATTAAGTCTGTTTCACTGGCGTCCTATGTGATTGCAAGCGAGGGCAGTGAATCCATCGCCATGGTGTACAGCGGCCATGAGATCAAGGGTTAATCTTGGTATTTAAACGGGAGAGCCAAACAATCGAAAACTGAATAAACGAGCAGAACGAAAGAATGGTGATTCCAATGTTTTGTTACTAGTCTTCTCTGTCAGGTACAGCATAATTTTTTTCATCCACCAATGTCATAATTGGGCTGAATGTGTTACTGTAGCAACTCCCGTTGGTTGAAATTGTTTACACGTTATTAATTTATAAAGATGGATATTTACTGCAATTTGGATTAAATACCTTTCCCAGCATTTGGGTTACCACCATTACCTCTCTCTCTCTCTCATTCTATCTATCTCTCTCACAAACACACGCACACGCACGCACGTACACACAGTGCCTGACGCTACCCTCCCCAGAAGGGCCTGACCAAATCTCCTCCTTCTTCACACTCCTCCATTACCGATGGCAGCCCAGGTGCCCCGCTGTGGCCTGTGAAATTCCCCCTCCTTTCCCCTGCGTCTCGAGATGTGTCTGAGCTCTGGGCTCTTAGGCGGCTGTGCAGATTTATGGAGCTCAGCTGTCAGACAGCAATCAAACCCGCTTTGTCAGAGCCCAGACCCAGTCCCGGCACTATTATAGGGGGATTCCGAGGGTCAGCAGACAGACTGAAGACGCTGAATCACACGACGAATGAGAAAGCTACTGATGAGACAGGAAGCGTCCAAGTTTTTTTTTTTCCTCCCTCAGATGTTGTTCTAGACCAGTTCTCCTCAAGCTTTATTTCCATCAGACTCAGACCACACGCAGACCGTGAGACACCTTGGCATGATGTATTACAGATGGCGATATTCATAACTTTATACTATACCATCCTACACTATCCTTTTTTGTACTATATGATGCTATGCTATCTTTTGCTGTGCTATTCTGTGCAGTGCTGCGCTATGTTATACTGTACTATGCCCTGATATATGGTACTATACTCGTACATTTACATTTATTCATTTAGCAGACGATTTCATCCAAAGTGACGTACAAAAGTGTATATAGTGGGCAAACAACAGGCACAAGGACAAGATGTGTACAGGTCATACAATGCAGATAGTGCTGAGGCTGAGCACAAGGTCAGTGTAGCTGGACAGAACTAATCTCATCTAAGGTTACATATATCAAATACAGTTACTCAGACAATGAAGTGCTGCTATACTACCTAAGCAAAAACGTGCTACAAATACAATGTAAGAGATAATACTACAAGTACGAGCCAAGAAGCTTACATTTACAAGGTCACTAATTTACAAGTACTAGTACCAGTGGGATATTCATGCATTCATGTAGAAGTGAATGATGTAATGGAAGAAAACTGTAATAGAACATCGCTTCACAGACACGGCTTGGAGGTATATAATCCACCTCTACCAGAGTCTTCAGATTTCCTCAGCTTGTTTTCTTACAGGTACTTCAGTCCTCTCTCACCAGGAGGTCAGTACTGCCCTTTTTCAAACCCACTTGTTATTCAATTGCATCTCCCCTCATCGAAGTTGATGAATTAATTACCACCAATTAAGCACAAATGACAGCGATTTTAGATTCCAACACTTATGTGCTAAATTCAGTCCAACTATTTATAAAGACGGAACAATGCAGACTTGTGTGAAGAGGAGCGCTGGCAGACAGCCTCAGAGGATGTCATCATATGCTGGCTCGTCGCATCGTCCGACACAAGTGCAGTCACATTATTAAAATCCCTATGCTATGCTATACTATCCTTCGCTGTACGATACTATGCAGTGTGCTATGTTATGCTATACTATGCTGATTCAGTGTCGTACTGAATCAGTCTGATGATTCAGATTTCAGACAGTTTTAGACACATCCTAAATGGTGACTGCTGTTCTGTGACTGTATACGGTTGCTGTGACATAATAAACAAAAAAGTCAAACTGCATACAGGACCAACATGAAAACCTTTAATGACCAGAGCAATGCGTTCTTCATAAAATCACATGATCAAGATCTTTTTGTGTGTCCAGAAAGGGTTAAAAATTTCCTTTCAAAGCTTACAGGACTCAGCTGCACGTGCTGCAGTCTTTTGCTCAGAGACATGCGCTTTGTCACGGAAGTTCTTGACATTCCTTCCATGACTCCTTTCCTTTCCTCCTCCCTCTAGACAAAATTATTATTATAATTTTTTTTTAAGAACGTTACAATTAGCCACGAATTATAAAATTAGTCAGGTAACCACCGAACGTTTAAACACTACTGGTAATTCAATGCCTGCAGCAATCCCTGCAGGATAACAATTAAAATAAAGGTTTACGTCCCTGCAGGTCATGTGGTTGAGAAAAAAGGGCCCCCCTTATAACTATATGGGAGTATATGTACCATTTGGCTACGAATGGCTGTATGGGCTATATGCCTGTTTACAGACCTTATGGACCATTCATGTACCCTGGACAGGCTGCTGTGTCATGTCACACTTACAGACAACAGGCAACGTTCCCATGACCACGCTGTTCATCACTCGCTCCCAAAGCCCCCCTCCCACCCCCCCACCCCCCCCAACCTGGGCAGGTGAAAGCAGGTGTTCGAACGATCACAGCGGCCATTGCTGTGAACACGTGTGGTCACGAGTGACTGGAAGGCGGATGCTTGTCATCGCCGTGGCGATTATCTCTCCCTGCCTCGAAGGCCTTCACACGTTCAGCCTCTAATTATCCCTCTTGTTGTCGGGTGTTTCTGGGAAGAGCAGGTCGTGGCTAACAGAGTGGAGGGTGCTGGCAGAGGGGCTGATGGGAAATGCTCTCAGGTTTGAGGTATGCCACATCATTCCTGGTTGCAGTTTTCAGCATTCACCACTCTCCTCTGAGTACAGATTGGTCATGATTGTTATTCTGCTTGCAATGAGAGCTGTGCAAAGTTAGTTATGTGCAATCACAATACCATGTATCCAAATGTGTGTAAATCACACATGAATTCCAATGACATGCATACCTAGCAAAAAAAATAATTAATAAAAAAAAATGGGGGAATATAACGAACTATAATGAATTGCATGTTTCTTTGATAAGAATAAGAACAGATGGCAGCTGCATAGTTATTACTTACAAAACAATGTATGTTTGTGGCAAAGGCAGACCTACTGGGAAACTGCTAACTACCTATGTGTACCTAAATGTGCTGTTTTAGCTGAAAATGACATTGAAATCTGTTGTGGTTTTCTGCTGTCAGCTGGCAAGAGTTTCTGTTTGGAAGAGTGAAACAGGCAGCCCAGTTTAAGATCTTCTCCCTGCTTTACAAAGCAGCTCTCAGCCCT
The DNA here is from genome assembly GCF_013368585.1 of Megalops cyprinoides. Classification (NCBI taxonomy): domain Eukaryota; kingdom Metazoa; phylum Chordata; class Actinopteri; order Elopiformes; family Megalopidae; genus Megalops; species Megalops cyprinoides. The sequence continues at coordinate 6,746,155 of NC_050594.1, read as the reverse complement.
GCAGCAGAGAGCCTGCCACGCTTGGAACAGTCATGAGCCAATCAGCATTAAGGCAGGCAATCCATCACGCGCTGATGTCATTAATATGATACGCACATTCACCACACGTCATTAAACATGGGACGTGACCGTATGAAATATAATGATGTGGAGGAATCGGTTAGGGCGTTTCTGCGGAGGCTGTCACATGATGGAACTGACCCGCTGACGCAAAGCCGCGACAGAGCCCTGTGGTGATTTTTTTTTTTTTTTTTTTGGGACTTTTTTTTTCCCCTGAACAACCTGTCACTTTGAGTCTGTGCCTGTCACGTCCGTCACCACTCACAGCTTAGCTCATCTCGGGCCACAAGGTAATCAAAGAGCTGCTTTCATCTGAAGGTCACTGGAACAGGCTCGCAGCGTTAGGGGCGTAAATGAGTGCGTGCTCACTACCTGACTCCTGTTAACCAATCAGACTCCAGAACAGGGGAAAAAGTTTACCACACCTGACCTTTTGGTATAGCTGTCACAGCAGACTGCTGGATGCCAACTGGAGATGCCAACCCTGTAAAACTAGGGCAAATCTTCTCAGCTATAGGCAGAAAACCTAATCGCTTCAGTAGGATGTAGTTGTTTTCCTATGATTAAACTAGGGATGGTACAAATATTTGCTCTACCGATTACATTGCCTGAAATTGGTCATTTCTACTTTATTAGTATCTGACAAACAGATGCAGATAGTGGACCAGTAATGCTCCCTCTGTCTTATGATACCACTGGCACCCCCTAGAGGCCAAGATTATGCATCCCTTACCCTGTTGACACTGCCTAATGCTTCCAATGCAGTCCGCTCAGCAATCCAGTTATTCTCAACTAGACCACAGCAGTAGTTTTGGAGATGAACATAAAGCAAGTCAAAGGAAAACCTAAAAGAAACAACATTTCTCATTTTTGCCAACTGCTAATGTTTTGTGCATTTTTTACTGATTGAGTTTTATGCGATTACTGAAATTTAGTTGTTTATTGAATATTGTAACACTTATTTTGCATTGTCTTCATATTTCTGTCATCAACCTTTTAGTACCATTAAACTAGACACTGGGCTTTTCATCGGTCATTGATGTTAACCAAAACAACACAACTGGCATTGGACCGAAAAAAAAAAAACAAACAGTGGATGATCCCTAGATTGAACTACTACCCAAAGGCGACAGACAAATTTATTGACCTTTTTTAATGAAGTTGGAAATACAGACAGGGGACTTCTGCTCCGCGATAATTCCACCTCAGACCCAATTTCAAACCGGCTATTGCATCTGCCACATTTTCCCCATCTGCCAATCAATGCTGAGCACTGAGGAAGAAATCCATAGTGTCAGTTTCTGAAGAGTCAACTCGAATGAGCCTCTCCCTCAGGTGAAAAACAACTAAACAAGCACGTCTGTACGGACAGCAGACAACACTAGCCTTTAGTACTACTCAGCTTTACAGTGTGCAATATATCAATATTCCGTTCTATAATGCCTCTCAGATATATTGTGTAACGCGATGTATATATCCTAAATATAAATATAAATATTTATATTTTTTATTTTTAAATATAAATATAAATATATATATAATATTCTATAATATAAAAGAATCTGGATGTATTGCTCTCCTGGCATAATTTACTTCTCTGAACTTCGCACCTCCACCCAGCAACAGCTTTTGAGCCTTTGTTACCGCTACTTCTGCAGCTATCAGTAGGAGGGCTGACTCAGTTATCAAAGCAATACCTCATACATATTGTACAGCACATGAAATTGTGGAATTTAAAAGGAGTCTTGTTGTGAGATATGAAGTTATAGTCTATGGAAGTAGGGAATGCATTAACATAATTCAGTATTCACTTTATCACTGCACTGCACCGCACCGCACGAGGGCTTGTTAGTCTAGGTAGGGGTATGATTCTAGCTTAAGGTGCAAGATTTCTGGGGTTTAAATACTGGACAATTTCATGAAGCAATCTGAAATGAAACTGTGTGGAGGGGCAGTTCACGGGCCAACAGACTGAGGGATTGCTGTGGAAATGCAGAGAGGAGCAGGACAGAATCAGAGGGGGAACTCGAAAAAAGAGGAAAGGAAGATTGATGGAGATGGGAAGGCAGGGAGGATGCGGGAAACACTGAGATACAGAAAAAAAACAGAGATAGGAAGGAGAGAAGGCAAATAAAACATGTCTGATATAGTTCTACAGTATAGATTAGTATGTCTAGTATAGTAGCATGACTAGTCTAGCACAGTATATCAAAGGCACATAATGTTGTGACAGTAACACACAATATCGTATAGCATAACACATAGCATGGTTTAGTATAGTATAGTGCTGAGAACAGTGTGGTAGAGTACAGTGCAGAGCACGGCAGAATGCAGTACAGCATTTAGTATGATACAGTATAGTTAGAGTATAGTACAGGAGAGGGAGAGTCAGAGCGATTCTGTGCACTCACCCTGTCTGCTGTGGCACACTGCTGACACTGGCACAGGAAGTGGTACTGTTCCTGCAGCCGTTTCCTCCGCTCCGAGCTGGGCATCAGTGTGTCGATGTAGCTGATTGTGAGCTTGGGGTGGGGGGGTGGGAGGGATGGGCGAAAAAGATCACAGGTGAGCATCACAGAGCAGCCGCACTCAGACACACAGAGCCTCCAACCCTACGTGTGTGCCTCCTATGTCCTTTAACTGTGTCTCCAACAATGACGTGTTTCAGAGGAAAATCTACAGCTATGCATGATGGGAGGTCCTTTTTTTCTCCACCAACATTTTTGTAAAATGATGTGACAACGTTCGTCTAAATCATCCCTCACCTTATTCTTTGCTCTTTCTTTGAATTTCTGCCCTTTTAGAGCGCAGTTACAGAATGGAGATACGAGTATGGCTTTTCCTGGACACGCTGCAGACTAAAGACAAGCTGGAATTTGCTACAGCACCAGCTGAGCTAACAAGGATCGATCACAAGACTACAGGATGGTGAAGGGGGCTGTCATGGTGTTAGCTGTGCAGCTCAGTACCGTTTTTCAGCCATTACATTACATTATTGTCATTTAGCAGACGCTCTTATTCAGAGCAGCTTTATCCAGTTATACAGCTGGATATGTACTGAGACAATTATGGGTTAAGTACCTTGCCCAAGGGTACAACAGCAGTATCCCAGTGGGGAACTGAACCAGCAACCTTTTGTTTACAAGCCCTGCTTCTTACCACTGAACCACACTCCTGCCCCACCAGAGGGCCCCGTTTGAGATTTAAAGTGTATAGGTTGTATCTGGTGTGCACGTCCATGCCTGTATGAGAACACAGACAATTCATACACCTGGATATCTGTGTGTGTGTATGAGAAGAGGAGAGGGACTGTATGAGTGAGGACGTGTGTGTGTGAGTGTGAGTGTGAGAGAGAGAGAGAGGGAGAGAGAGAGAGAGAGAGGGAGAGGGAGAGAGAGAGGGAGAGAGAGAGAGAGAGAGAGAGAGAGAGAGAGAGAGAGGGACAGAGAGAGGGAGAGAGAGAGAGGGAGAAAGAGAGGGAGAGGGAGAGAGAGAGAGGGAGAGAGAGAGAGGGAGAGGGAGAGAGGGAGAGGGAGAGAGAGAGGGAGAGAGAGAGAGAGAGGGAGAGAGAGGGAGAGAGAGAGGGAGAGAGAGAGAGAGAGGGAGAGAGAGAGAGAGAGAGAGAGAGGGAGAGAGAGAGGGAGAGAGAGAGAGAGAGAGAGGGAGAGAGAGTGTGTTTAAGTGGATGTCTGTGTCTATGAGTGCGAGCAGATGAGAAACAATGGCCTCCGCTGCACATCACGCTCTCGGTTCTCATTACTGCACTCATACGGAATGTGCCCTTTTTCATTTCCACTCTGCACACCCCAGGTGGCTGAATAAAAGCACGGCCCCGGCGGAGTGGCCAGCAACGTTTCGGGAAGAAAAAAAGACCAAGAGCTTGTGGTGAAGAATGACGCGTCTGGGAGAACAGGATTCTCCTGCTTATTTTAGTTTCACAAGCAGAAGGAGCTGGGGTCTGCTATTGATACCCCCCGCGCCTCGCAAAAACTCATCAGGGAAGTGCACACTCAGGAAATGAGCTGGCTTTAATGAACTAGACTGATGTGAAGGAGACAGAATGGTTGTAATGAATGTAATGTAAGGAGAGAAAGTTTTAGACACAGGGGAGTGTGCGAAGAGAGGGTTCACATGTTTATGCAGCGTTAACAACTCATTTGATTTAAATGTGAGATTATTTTCAGTATGAACTAACTGTAAATTAATTCACCCCTACATGCTGTTGTTCTGCTGATTTCTTGTTATAGCACTGGCTCACTTACAAGAGGGCACTTGCATTTTCTCTGAGGTGGTGGCATCTATTTCAATCCCTGCCCCCTAACACCTGCTACCTCTAGTATTGTTGATGGCTATTTTATGTGTAGTGTTATGATGTATTCTGGATTCTGTGTTCTAGTGATTGATGTATCGCATTGTAGTTGTCCATAGCCAAGTCAGATTCACTCGTTAACTTGTAGTAGGGCTTGAATGGCATTATGCTCACACTCACTGGTCCAAAAGTGTTGTTAGCCTGGTCTGACACTGTTGCTCATTTAACTGGATATATTTATGTTCTACTGTGCTGGAAGTCGCTCTGGATAAGAGTGCTAAATGCATGTAATGTAATGTAATTTTTCTAAAACCTACAGCAAGTGGAGTAAGGTCCCCTGCAGTGATTCCCAGTAAAATGTGCTACAGTGAAGTAAACTCAGCTGGTGGAATGCCTGAGCTTTGGATGGCCATGCCTCTCCTCTGAGTGGATGTATGGTGTGGGGGGTGTGGCCTCAGCGGTTACCTCCTCATTTGGCTGGATATCCCTGATGGCCCGGAGGTGCAGAATCCTTCCCTCAAACAACATCACACAGTTGGGCCTGCAGTCATGGTTCAGCAGTGACATGCTGGAAGAGAGAAAGAGAGGGAGAGGGAGAGTGGTGGAGACAGGAACAGATAGAGAAAATTATGATCTGTGAAACATGTAATCTGGGTGTGTGTGTGTGTGTGTGTGTGTGTGTGTGTTACAGGGATAGAGCAAGAGGGAGAGAGTAATGCTGTCTGTCTGTGTGGATGTGAGTGCATGTGTAAGGATAAGAATGATAATGCCTATGTATGTAAGGAAAAGAGTGTGTGTGTGCGTATGTACATTTGTGAGAGTGGTGTGTGTGTGCAGGTATGTGCATATGTGAGTATGTCAGTGTGGTGTGCTTGTGTGCATCTGCGAGTGTGTGAGACAGACTGTGAGTGTGTGTGATGTCGCACAGATCCCTCAACGTGTGAAGACGCACACAAAGCCTTGGGTATTGCTGGCTTTAATTCGCATTACAAAAATATCATCACTCCCCACAGCAGAGAACACATAAATGAATAATGAAGGACTTCATTTGATTTAAAAAGGAACCAAATTTCTTTCATCTCAGTAGCAGTGTTTTTTTGTGTAAATTGTATGCTTATTAGATGAAAAAAAAAGACACAACGGCCCTGACGGATACTGTATATTTGTCCACTTAAATCCCCACATTTGTCAGTTTACACCAAGGCCCCTGTAGACTTTTTGCAGCAGAAAATGTGCTAAAAAATGCAATCAGTGCCGTATTATCTGGATGACAACACTTCCTCAGGGGCTACACGGAGATAAAGCTCTGATACATAAGAAACGACCACTGCTGTGATCAAAACCTTTTCAGTGCAGCACCCAGAGCAGCCCAGGGAGGGGGGGGGGGGGGAGCGAAAGGCTCTGGGAGCCGCCGCGGTTTAACGCTACGCCACCCCTGCTCCGACCCTACTCCACCGAGTCAGGAAGTGATGCGATCGCATGTGACAAGGTGACAATGAAATGACAATGTGATGGTGACGTGACACAAACGGACTGCTAAGGCTGGAAAGTACACTTTTTTTTTTTTGAGTGCTTTAATTTGATTAGTTAACAACTTGACATTAAGGGACCCAGAGAACCTAGAACTGGTGGACACACTGTTCTTCAGTGCTGCTTTCAAATCTAATGACCGCTGATGAGAGCAACAGTAAAGGCCTTGATCTCTGGCTGATGAGTGCCTGCCATCTGTAGATTGGAATATTCTCAGAGAAGTGTGAAATATACAAATTCAGTTCAAAGGGTTAGTGACCTATGATCTGTGAAAGTTCCTTGGCCCTCTGGCAATGTCATAGGCTGTTCCATACTTATATTCAGCAAGTCAATCATATTATCTCTAGAAATTATTAATAATCATTGTAGATCCAATCAATCAAAGACTGGAATTCTGATGAGGACCTCCGTCCCCGTGCTTTAGGCTTTAGAAGAATGTCACCACCACAAAGAAAATGCAAGTGGGGCAGTGCTATTATCAGCAATCAGCAAAACAACAACATACAGGGGTGAATTAGTTTGCAATTAGTTACAAAGGCTCTGGGAGTTAGCATGGTTTAACGCTACGCCACCCCTGCTCCGACCCTACTCCGCCGAGCCAGGAAGTGATGCGATCGCATGTGACAAGGTGACAATGAAATGACAATGTGATGGTGATGGAACCTAGAACTGGTGGAGACCCTGTTTATGGAGCAAATTAGGACACACTGTTCCTCTAATGTCCGCTGATGAGAGCAGCAGCGAAGGACTCGATCTCTAATCTCTGATCTCAATCTCTGCCTGCCACTTTGTATATTACAATATTCTCAGAGAAATGTGAAATATACAAGTTCAGCTCAAAGCGTTAGTGACCTATGATCTGCGAAAGTTTCCTGGCCTTCTGGCCATGTTATGGGGCTGTTATGTACTTGCATACAGCAAGCCAACCATATCACCTCTAGGAGTTACTAATAATAATTACTGGAGATGCAATCAAAGACTGCATGCTGCTGAGGTTTGTAATTACTGCACTTAGAGGCTAGACTATACAAGAACACAATGCTCTTTGCTTCAAGGGACACTATTTTCAATAATTGAACAGGAAAACATAGCCGTCCTTTCTCCAGGTTTATAGAACCACTTCACTAATCATTCCCAGAGCTTTGCCAACAAATCATTGCATTTTTTAATGGTCTGGCCGAGATTCAAAATTACAAATTAACTGTTCCTAAAGTTAGTCTATTGTAGGCCCACCCTCCCCTCTTAAACAGCAGGGCATCTTTTCACAATAAAGCCAATGCTATGTTAATTTATTCCAGATACATAGCTGTTATTTTCATATATCTGTAAGCTAATTCATGTAGCTGTAACTCTGCCTCTCTTTTACCTCTAGTGCCTAAGACAAGATCCCCTGCAATTATGTACCAATTAGCATAAGGAGTGCAGACTCTAGTATCCAGCTCTCGTAATGAGGTTTGTTATACTTAGGCCGATAGCTCAAGGTCAGCCAGTCACAATTCGCAAGACTTACCTCAAAGAGCTATTGTAGATATAGAACTGTACTGCTACTGCAAACACACAACAGGTCAGATTTTGTTCAGAACCTGCACTTGGTTTTGTTGAACAGGGCATGTGCATAAAACTTAGGCCACAAAACCCTATACTATATGTACTCAACTGACTGTTGGAGTGCTCCAGGCAGAATTGCCTGTAAGTGGTAGTCTTTTTGCTGTTTAGCTCATAATGGTTAAGGTTAGCGTTGTGGCTGGAGAGTCTAGTCCTGGCATATGCACTCACAACAAAACTTTGGTGTCAAGCTGTTGAAATAGCACATGCTACTTCAAAATTATTGATCGATACAGTTTTGGGCCAAAATTACAAAAAATAGCTACAGGGAATGACACATTGGTAAAACTCCAATACCCATCACAGACAGTGACTGTTCAGCCTTACAAAGAAAGACAACTTTTTATTTAGTTTCTGCTATCAGCTATTGAATGGACAAATAAATTACAAAAACTGCAAACTTCACACTTCGCATGGAAAGGTTCGTCTTGGTACACAATAAAGCAAAAAGAAAAAATTATAGACTGGAATTAGACCAAAACTTTGTCAGCCTGATGAGAACTTTTTTTTTGCACATCCCCAACCTGAACATGAATGACACACTTGTGCTGGGTTTTTAATGCGATGAGGGGGGTTTATCTTTTGATGTAGTTGAGCCTCTGTTTCGTGCAAATGTAATTCAAAGGCACTGTGCTGAGGCTCGGCTGTTTTATGTGACAGTGACAGCTCCAGTAGAGTGACACTCTGTAATAAGTGCCGATTGCTCCTCGTCTTCATACGTAACCACCTCATCTCATCCTCAGCTTTTCATGACCAAAGTCTCAAATGAGTCAAACAAGCCGGCACATGCGGGTAGAAATAAAAAGAATCTTAAACGGGACAACAGCGTAAAAAAACTTAATAATTATCCGAAGGTTGGGGGGGGGGGGGGGGGGGGCTGAGTACGAACAAAAGACAGTGTACAGACTTGCCAGCAAAAATCCCCTTCCTTCCTTTTTTTTTTTTAAACTGTCTGCTGCAAACTGGCGACGGCACCAGCTGTTGCCAGGCAACCTAAAATATCAATTGGCTGAGCCGTCTGCATGGCGCTGTCCCACATTTTATTAATGGCTCCGAATCGCAGTGGTAACACCTGGCCCTAAACCGGCGAGGCGTGGGGTACCCGTGCCTCTGCCGATACGCCTCAGTCACACAGGGTCACCTGAGCTCAAACGCCGTTTCTCCCAGCCGCCCCCTTACCTCACGGTCACACCATTGCCACAGGCTTTCTATATTATGGTCAGATATTCAGCCCCCCTCTGTTCATTCCAACCTCTGACTGCCTTGTCCAGGTGGTTCTGTTTGGTAACACGAAGTGGTGATGATAGGCCACACCTCTTCACAACCAATCAGAACACCCCCAGCTTCAACAATGGCAGAACAAGACCTTATGTATGAAGTGCAACTGGTCAACATACAGAACAGCTGCAAGATAGCTGTATTTATAATACTGTGTTATCATACCAAAATGCTGGCACATAGGCTCCCACAATGGCTAGGTAGAAATTTCACCAATCTTGCTGATCATGGCAAACAGAAAAATTCACATGGTGACAGCGATGGCAGTGAAAAACCACAGTCTGTACTGGGATGCAGCCGTATTTCTGACCAAACCCGCAAAAATCATACACTGGTGTGAGGGGTTAACCTGTGCGGCCACACACACGCACACACTAGCGATTTTTTTATTGACATACACCGAAATACAGCTCTGTATTCACCTGCGAACACAAACGAATGAAGGGAAATTCATTTTGCGAAACCAGCAGACAGAGCAAATGAATGTCACGATTTTGACTCATTTGGCCGGCCAGTCTACGCTGGAACGCTCGCAAATCTCCACGCTGGCGCCGTGGCGTGTCAGACCGCCATTGCGGATCGGCTGCCGGGTTTACCGCGGCTTAGCGGAGCCGCCACCGACACGCTCCCTCTGCCATGTAGGGGGGCACAGATTTTGGCAGGATCCCCCATTCAGAACCACACAGATAGGGGGTGGGAGGGCGGGGTGGGGAGGAGAAAACAAGGAGACGCTGACAGCTCAAATCCCCCTGCATTCACCAGACCCAAACCGCGGGGATTAGCTGCAGATGCAGCCATACTTGTACAAACCGGGGGAACAAGTGTTGCGGCTCGGGGGGTAGCGAAGGGGGCCGAGGAGTTTTCTACGCCTCTCTGCACTGGCAACCGTAAATTGGATCCCGCGGTTTGTGGGAGAGGGGCGCCAGATCTTCATCTTGGGCTATGGAGCAAAACGACAGGGAGGGGGGATTTGTTTTTGACTTTGCATGCAAGAGCAAGTTTGTTACAGCCCTGAGGATGGCAGAGCACAATGCGAGAAAATAAATTAAACACAGCAAGGCTACAATAAACTCACCGAGGATTTAGACAGCCACAATATATCTCATTGCAATGCATTTCATTTCCATAAAGGACTGCAGTTTTAGTTTTAGGAAAAGAACCTGCACACCCTATGCATCAGATATGATTTATTTATACCATGATTGGACTGACCATATACATACGGTCTAAATAAATCCAATTTATATCCATCGTAACGGTGAACATGTGAGCTTTGTGTCTAATGGTACAAACAGTGAATGTCTACAATAAAGTACAGGAACATGGTCATATCACTGCCTTTACGACAGGGCTGCCAGTGTTGAATAAAGTCATACAGCAGGTAACAAGGTGTTCTGTATCTGGGTGACGTATGAGATCAGAATTTCATTTGAAGACTCATTCATACCATATGGGCCTGGGCACGGAAAGGGCTGAACCTGTGAATGAATGCATATTCAAGAGAATAGGAAAAATGTAGAAAGAAACAGTACATTTAAAGTGACTTGGTACAGAACAACATTAAATAAATATTAGAACATTATATACTTATGTTATATATTATTTTTATGTTATATAGTTTAACTTAAATTCAAACATTTCAGCATCTATTCACAACTACTGCACATTGATGTTTGTATAAAATATCTTTTCAATTATTATTTATTCTCAGTCATTACTATCTGACATATTTATTTCATCTTTAATATTATTTCCTATTTTTTATTCGTTTATTTTAAATCAAACAAGTAGCCATGCTGAACATTACTGGTGGATGTTATGATTTATTTAAATGCAGCTGTCCAAATTAATCAGTTACATGAAATCCAGCAAACACCATTATCTGTAAAATTTGAAAGAATTGAGCAACCTCAACAAAACTGCTATTGCTAAAAAACTAATTTTGAACTCCAAGGCAAAGCTTGAGGTAACAGTAGGCGTGCACAGTGGGTAAGCTCCTAGCACACGACAAAGGAGAAAACATCTCTCGTGGAAAGCAATTCAACTTTCAAAACTTATGAGGAGAAGCTCACATCACAGATTTTACAAAGTTCTTCAGAGGAAAGTTGCAGTGGCCTTATGCTTATGTTACCCGTTTATATGGTTTGGCATTTACCCGAGGCCTGTCAGGTCAAGTGCTCCGTTTGGGGGCAAAATGCCAGTGACACACCCGTAATTTCAATCCTGATTGCAAGTCCAGCTCCTGCACCTCGGCTCCACGCTGCCTCCCACGTAATCAAGGTGTTATTATATGCAGGCACACAGTCAATGATTAGCCTGTGAGGTCAGACCAAGTGCGTGGCTGAAAGACTAGGTGAGACAACCCATCTTGTATTAACCACGTAGGTAAACGCTCAAATAATATTTGATTGAAGGAATGCATTGTCAGTCAATGTAATATGATGAACTAACCTGAATGCACTGACTGGATTTTGTTCGTGTTTGTATGCATGTGTCTGTGTGTGTATGTGCGTGTGTGTGGGGTGGGGCGGTGAGGGGGTTGGCACTTTAGAATGATACATGTCTCTTACTCCTTTAACCCAATTCCTGCAGAAACCATGGTTCATTCTGGAAATCTGTGCCCCAGCCAATCCTGCCTAAATCCCTGGATCGCTCCTGTTCCAGGCCACTACACTGGATTTGCTTTCTGCTCCAGTTGCTCATCATTAAGGCTCATTAGAAATCCCCACATCTCAAACAAGAATAAACACTTTCCTCATGTCATCTTCAGGATTCAGGTGAAGGGTCTGTTTTGCTTCAAAAACACGTTCAAAAAGCAGATCCGGGCCGCAGGGATGGAAGCAGCGCTCCCAACGCACAGGCGCCTGAGCCATTTCAGGTTTTACCAGGAGCAGGTTACTGTACAGGGCTGCCTCACCTCAGTACACAATCCTGCTTCTCGTAAAACCTGGAACGGATCTAACTGCAATGCATCGGGAGTGCTAATTACATCCCTGGGGCTCCCAGATGGATAGACACACTGACTGACTATTGATCAAACTGGACAGCAATCCAAGCCCCACTGAGACAGATTCCACACAGGGGCCAGGCCCACACCCAGAACAACCAAGCCACCGTATGGCTCACCATACTGATCACTGGCTAGATGAGCAATTCAGTCCTGGATCAGGGCTACTTAGGATCCATGAACTACTCTCTTATTGTTGCACAGGAGATCAAGTCAAATACACTGAACCATAATCACTTTCATTTACATTTATTCATTTAGCAGACGCTTTTATCCAAAGCGACTTACATAGGTTACAGTTCTTTACAATGTTATCCATTTATACAGCTGGATATTTACTGAGGAAATTGTGGGTTAAGTACCTTGCCCAAGGGTACAGCAGCAGTGTCCCAGCTGGGATCGAACCGGCAACCTTTCGGTTACGAGTCCTGCTCCTTAACCACTATGCTACACTGCCGTCCCTTTCATGGAACAACAGTAATTTATGTAATCCTGGTAAGACGCAGAGACAGAGGGGCACACACACACACACACACACACACACACACACACACACAGACACACACACACACACACACACCCTGATCCATTGTGCACTGGACCCTCTATGCACCTATGCACCTCGCTAGGATACCTTCCATTGTAAGTTGCTCAGGATAACCGTGTCTGCCAAACGAGTAACATCAATATAAATGCAAACAGCATGAAACAGCATGGTTTAAGGTTTGGCAAGAGCACAAAAAAATCATACGTGCTGCACACAAAAAATATTCCAATAACAATTTAAGAGGAAATCCCCTTCATTTACAAGCGAGCAGCGAGTCTAAGCAAGCAATAATTTAATGGTAATAAACCTGTAATGGCTGACTATCTAATTGCTTGCAAATATAGTGTGGGGTTTCTTTTGGCTTTTGGGGGCAACAGTGCGCTGTCCCACTGGGTGCATTTATTGTGCCCCTGGGGGAGAGGCCCCAAGATCACAGCAAGTGAGCTCTCCACACGAGCCAACCGTTTACCTTCCAAAACACTTACTGCACTTAAACATAACATGTGGATTTCTTTCTTCACAGCGAAAGGTACAGCAGTACTTCAATACTGTGTGTGTGTGTGTGTGTGTGTGTGTGTGTGTGTGTGTGTGTGTGTGGAAGAGCACTCAAAATGCACATCATACAACAAAATGAAAAAAGGAAGCAGAACGGCTCGCATATCTTGCATCTCTGCTTACACAGCTGGATATTTCCTGAAGCAATCTGGGTTCAGTGACCTAACCAAGGGCAGAACAGCAACAGCAGCAGTGCCCCACTTAGGATTCAAACCGGCAACCATCGAGTCATGAGCTCTTACCAGTACTGCACACCCCTTTTCACTCCCTCTGTAAGTACACGGTTGAGGTGGAGTCCCGGGTGATCAGAAAGTGTCCTGCATGTTCATGTTCTACATGGGTATCATATTCACACTAATTTATTAAAAATAGTCTTTTAGAGCCTTGTGACTCAGATTTAGCGATGCTTTTCACAGATTCTGCTTAACACTCAAGCTTTTCCGACAGCAATCAAGAGCTGCAGGCACTGCTAATTGTCTTTCAGTCACCTGCATAAAATTAGATCTTCAACAAAACAATGGGGCACCACTCAGAAGTGGTGGGTATTCTAACAGTGAGATAATATTACTGATTAATTGGATACTTAAATACCATCTCAGGTGTTGTCAGTCTCAAGACTGCTTCTCTGTACACCTGTGAGGCTCGGTTTACCAATGACAAAGGCTTACTGCTGAAATGTCAACTTTTTTGCTGCCTGTCAATCAGTCAATCAATCAATCGTTTTCATTCACCAACCTCTACAGTCAAACTGTAATAGGGAAATCTGACAGTTTGACTATTTCAAGAGAAATTCCAAAATGAGGCTAAATGAGAAAACTGAAAAACATTCCTTGGTCCAACTCACTTGGGATAAAGGCCCACTCCAACTTCCTTCAGCTCCCCGTCACTGATGGTGAAGCAGTTGCAGGTCATCTGGTTTAGAGAAAACACAGAGGGAAAATGAAAGAAAGAAAAAAGTTTAACGCAATAAAAGCATCAGTGGAAAAAAGTGAGAGAAAATCTAATTTAAGGGGAGCAACGCAATTTAGTTTATTGGACTATGCTGAAGCAGTTCTTCAACTAGACCTCCAGATACAGATGATTACATTATTGTGTTTTACTTCCAGAATGCCGCTGTGAGCCCAGACATGATTAGAACTGTCGAGGAGGCCTTACACAACTGTCTGGCATTCTAACAATATGAAAGAGAAGGTGACTGGACTCGTCTCTATCCTAAGCTGACCTCCTCAAGACGGCTTTGATGCGTGGTGATGAACCATTCCAAATAGCAGAGCGGCCGCCCGATGTGCCACATATGCCCCGCCAACAGAGCATGTCTCGGTGTGTGTGCTTATGTGTACGTGTGCTTGGAAACTTACTGTACCTGTATATCTCAGTGTGTTAGACCTGTTTGTGTGAGTGTGACTACTCGACACACCTATGCATATATGTGTATGCGTGTGTGTGTGTGTGTGTGTGAGTGTGAGAGAGAGAGAGAGAGAGAGAAAGAGAGACAGACAGAGTATGAGTCTGACCACTTATGCACTACCTGCGTATTTCAGTGTATTATAACAGTTTGTGTGTGTGTGTGTGTGTGTGTGTGTGTGTGTGTGAGTGTGTGTGTGAGAGATCAGGAGGAGCTGCACCATGTCAACCAACATAAGGAAACTGGCCTCCTACCAACAACACATCTCTCAACAAAGCTCTTTCTATAGACAGCTACATTAGACAGCCCAGTGTTTCATCTTCCAGCCCTTTAACTCAGCTTGTCTGAACCGAATCAAAGCAACAGCAGAACTGTACACCCATCTCCCTGTACATTGATATCAAACCCGCAAAAATATATACACTTCCTTGGCACTTGCTACAGTCATTTCTAAACCATCGCAATTCAAGTGTATACAGAACCTCCGATAGCTCAAGCTCTTGTCTTTCATCACTCTCAGCCTAGTGTCGGGATCATACGACAGAAAAAACCCTGATGGAAAACTCTGGTTACGCAGATGATCTCTGGAGCACTGGAATAACATGTTATGACAGAGGACGCTGCTGGTTAGCACGGTTGGCACGGTTAACATGGTTCATAGCATACCACGTCAGGTCTCCATTAAGTTAATAAAGGGTCTTGAGAACTGTTGCGATTAAGTTAAAAGCAGGGGGCTTTCCATTATACCCCATAACACGTGATAATGGTGTAAGGTGTGTTATGATATAGAAGTCATCAGCATACCTACAGAACTGCTAACAGATGTAATGGTCAGATACAAGATTGGGACAACATACAAAACTCATGGGAGGAAAGAAACAGATCAAAAGGGTTTAATCGGGGAGTAATATATTCAGAGAAAACTGAATTCCTACAACAAGAAAGTAGTCTGACACAGATCTTGTGACTGACCTGGTCTCTTGGAAGACCACGTGGAAGATATATGACATTCTTCCTGACTCTTCATAGCACAGCAAGAAAACCAAACTGAATGGGACCTGAAAAACAGGTCGGCTTCTAGGCGATTAGGGCCTATAATAATATTATAGCATTTGGGTTTGGTTTGGTTTGGGCTCAACATTTCTAGATGTCAGGTTTGAATGCACCTGCTGACAACAATCTGGGCTAAAATTTCATTTGAATGAATGACATGCACAAAGGAACATTAAGGCTACCAAATGATCCTCCATTCAGGATTGATATATTTTATTTATTTCGATAGAGAGAACTTATTTTTGCTTAGGTGCCCTCTGTTTTCCTGATAAGGACTGTTCATTCTGCAGAACTGTTGAGCTGAATTTTCCCATTTTTATTTGTTTACTTGTCTAGACTTTATTCTCCATATAGTGCTCTGTTTTCCAAACAAGGACAGAGTATATTGTGTTCATTTGTTAAGCTATTGAACATTGCATACTGTGAGATTTATTTATTATGAATGCTTCTTTATTCACTGACTGCACTGTCCTTAACCAAAAAGGAGAACTTTTGGTAAGAGTTTGATATGATGCAGGATGCTGAATATAATTTTGATTTGAGTTAATTATTACCAGTAGCTGGTCTGGTAATTACTAGTGTAATTACAAGTGGTTTGGGTGGCAGGCCAGGCTTTTCCAGCCATAGAGGACAATAGGACTGATCTGAGAAAGAGCTATTAGTGTGACACTAGCAAGTGTGAGAATTAACAGCAATGATCAAACAAAGTGAGGCTAAGCTGCTATGCTGTTTACACTTCACAGATTATCTGATAAAAGGTTGCTGAAATCAAGGTAATAACAGCTATACTCAGTGTATTTTATGAGACATGAGAAAATATTTAGCAACTTTATTACAAAAGCTTTAATCCATTATGTAACATATGCAACCTCTATGTTTAACTGTGTGTTATTATGCCTTAGTGAACAAGGTCGTACTAATGCTTCAGCAAATTCATTCTTTGATGAATCGAAATGTAGCTTTTTGAATTTAGGGGGGGTATGATTTCAGTCATGGAGAATACGTGGAAGAAATGTGTCAAATCCATGGTTTTGTGCTGAGCAGATGACAGCAGATCAAAAAAACAGCCAGAAGATGCTGTCCTTCCAAGCAGTGCCTTCAAAACCCCTCTGCTGCATTTTAGTCATGAAACATATTTAACCATAATCTCTGTGATGTACATGCCCTGCGAGCATCGCGTCCACCCTAAAGACGACACGAAACGCGTTCTGCTGACTCCAGTCTGCGTAGTTGAGGCCAGATTCCTCCTCCAGGGCCACCACAAGGGTAAGCAACCCTGTACGCCACGTGTAGGGGAATGGCTACACTTACCGAACAATGGCGATCTCACCCTCTCCACAACCAAACCACTATTTCTAAATTTAGAAAGGCGGACCGTGAAACCTATGTTTAATATCTGCGCCGTGCGGCCCCGGAGTCAGCCTCTGAAGTCGCGCCAGGATCTTGCGTCTTTCAAGAGTGAGGGGATGTTTCGAACGGGGTCTCCCCGGGTTCTGAGTTGGTGGTGGTTGGGGGGGTGTCCTGGCGTCCTCTCACCGTTTATCCAGACGCCCCCCTTAGGCTACCTCCTCCCCTCCACCCAACATCAGGGAAGACAGCAGGACCAGAGGCTCAGATCCCCACCGTTCCCCTTCAGTGCGCTGCCATGAAAAGCAAGGATCCAGTTACACAAAGCCCAAGAGTTATTCCCCCTGGCAGCTTAATTAACACAAACTGCCCGCATGTATGTTTTTAACCCGGGCCTCCACTCTCCTCATAACCAAAGCTGTCAATGCATGACAGATTAGAAGACATTTTTTTTCAAAACACGATTTACTCCACAGTGTAAACATTGAAGGCATTAAGCTGTCTGAGGAGGAATGTGGCCCTGTACAGCGATACTGTAGGAATGGGCCAACCTTCTCACCAAGAGATGGCATTAACTGCGGCCTCTGAACTTGCTCATGCCCTTGATAAACTGCAACAGAAACATGTTCACAAAAGATATGCAAGTGACTTTTTTGGGTCAACTAAGTCAAAATAGGGACAATTTTGATAGCACAAAGTAATAGAGCAGGCCTATGAGTTTGCTCTAAGCACAGAGAATTGTTCTATACAAGACGTGCTGACAAAAAGGTACTTCTCCCAAAATACAACTTACTGCAAAGTATAAAGAAAAATATTACAATGAATGTTGAATGTGGACTTGCATTTAGACAGGAATAAAAGCACAGCCTTTTGATCAAAGGCATGTTATTTTTTTTGTTGTGGTCTTTCAAAAAAAGGGTAGAAATAAAAATATGGATTTTTAGGTCTTTTAGATACAATAAAGAAGGATGAGGACAAATGAAAAATAGACGTCATCATCACACAATATCCTAAGAGGTCTATTTTCCCCGTTATTTTTATGAACGAAAATATGTAGTTGTGAAGATTTTTCCAACATGTTCGGCCTTCACAGGCTAACACATTCAAAGTCCTGTTTCCCAAGAAAATAGTTCAGGTCTGAAGAGATCACAAGGACCCTCACTTTTCAGTCTTTCATAAATGTAATGGATTATATGAAACTATATTAAACTACAATATCATGCAACCGGTTCACACTCATCTTAAACCGAATTCGTTCATCTGTCTTTCACAACACAAAACATGACAAAAATAAAATCGTGCTGTTCAAAGTTTCGCTGAAATTGTCATTTGAGATCTTGAGAATTGCCTCACATATCATGCCTCTTTTCTGTAGACCAGCGTTTCCCAAACCTCTCCTGGAGGACCTCTTGTTCTGCATGTTTTAGATCTCTCCCTGCTCCAACACACCTGATTCAAATGATCAACTTGTTATGAACTCCTGAAGCTGCTTAATAACGAACTGATCATTTAAATCAGCTGTGTTGGAGCAGGGAGAGATCTAAAACATGCAGAACAAGGGGTCCTCCAGGAGAGGTTTGGGAAACACTGCGTGTAGACTATATTCTCATGGGGTGGATTCAAACACTGGATTACTGTGAGAAAAGTCATTTTGTCCCCCTACATGTAGAACAGCGTTTCCCAACCCTGCTCCTGAAGGCACACCGTCCTGCATATCTTCTATCTATCCCTGCTCTACCTACCTGACTGAACTCATCAGTGGCACTTTTGATTAGCTGAGCACACCTGATTTAGTCAAGCAGGAAGGATACATAGAAGATATGCAGGACAGTGTGCCTCCAGGAGCAGGGTTGGGAAACACGGCGCTAAGTAACTGAGTGCTCCCTCAGAGCGCGAAGAATAATTTTCATGCGATTAAAAAAAAATGTGATTCTGTGCCATTTAAACTGGTGCACCTGGTTGCTGCTGAGTGAATTTCATAGTCCCCAATTTGTTGGCCTGCAAGGAGTCTTAACAATTATTCTGTATCATTTTGTTCTCTTGTGGTAGAAGTTGCTCTGAATAAGAGCATCTGCTAAATGAATGTAATGTAATGCAATTTCGGCTTAGGGAGTGAAACAGTATATGAGAAAGATGTGAAAATGTCTACACGGAAACCTCGCTGTGTCCACTGGTCAGCTCCATCTCTCTGGGGCTGACTAATTCCCTGATTGCTCCGCGCTCACTCGATTATCGATTGAATCAATTGTTGATTCAAATCCCTCATGCTGAGTGATTCCGCTCACTTTAGGCCACTCACCACAGTAGGCCTGCAGTAAATGAAAGTGAAATCATGCTCAGTGCTCCTGGCGTACTGTTCACACTGTGCTCAGAGGCTCAACGCGCCTATTGCTAAAACCCTAAACTAAAAGGCTACGAGCCGCTGCGGAAAAACAGAGCAGGGTTGGGAAACACTGCTGTAGAAAATGCATGGGTGCACACTGTGTACCAGGGACTGGAGCTTGTTCCAATTGTCTGGGAAATTAAAATGATGTTTTCCTTGTGTTTGGAGGAACCCCACTCCCCGTGGCAAGCTGACGAGCGCTCTCCGGCTCAGGGAAGCGTGGAGAATTCTGACAAAACGCAAAGTCCACGCACACGCGGAGCGAGCGGCTTCTCGGAGACAGGCGGGTAACAGAAGTGCACAGAGACACACCGCAACCAGGGAAATGCTCCCCATTCAACCGCGAAAAGAGAAGCGTGATTTAACACTGGTAGGAATAATTCCGTACGCCTCTAACCACCCCTTCCTGAAATAACCCCCAAAACCATGCATCTGTGGAGCACAACTCATCAAAGTGATGCAAAAAAAAAAAGGCACTCAAATTCTGCAAAACCTCTCGCCTCAGCAAAAAAGCCATCTGCTTGAGCAGAAAACAAAACGCAAACAGTTTCACGGCAAATTTTTAAAAATTTCGCCGGCTGTTTGCAGAACAGGGCTCAGAAATCGCACATCGTGCAAACTGAACATGAGGGAATATACTGTTTTGAAAACTGTTCAGCTCAAGCATTGAATAAAAGGATTACATTTCATTATTGTCATTTAGCAGATGCTCTTATCCGGAGCGACTTGCGTAGGTTACAAACTAATTCGACCCCATAGTTTTTCTTTTGTGGGCTGGTCGAAGCAGGCAGGATGCTGGAAGAGGGGTTTGATCAAATAGCTCTAGAGCAATTTACTGCTCCAAATTTTAGAGATGAAAATGTAATAACACAGTCGGCCCTTCAGCTGTTATTATGTCGCCCCTGTTATTAAAGAGACGGAGCCGTACGCACTCTGCCTCCATCTGCGCCTCGCCCTCCCACGGCACCTACGTTACTCCCCGCACCGCCTCCCCCTGGCGAGAGAAAAGGGAGGTGAGACAACGTGCTGTCAGGTTGAAGAGGGGGTGAGACGTGTCTCCAGGACTGGGTCATGAAGAATAACCACGCTTCCACGCTCAGTCCCCTGCCATCACCACTGCCGCGGAGCCGGACGTCCATAGCGCCCGCCTGCGACGTGGTGACAACCCGCCAAATCCGCTCACGCTCAGGCGTCACCGGACGGGCTGCTGGCAGATCCGTCCTCCGCGCATCTTGAGAGGTGTGCGTGAGTGTCCGTCTCATGTGCTGTCTCGTCAGGAGACACGCTGATAGTAATCACCTTCAGCGGCTCTTTACAGCTTCTCTACTTTATCTCTAACAGCAGTTAATTTCAGTGTAACTGTAACTTTGCTCTTTGATTTTGCGTAAATGAGTCTGGGGGAATGCGCAGGTAATTGCACGCTAATATTGCAATGTAACCAGTAATCATCATTATGATGAAGCAGTGTACGGTCATTATCCTTTTATCCTGAGCGGTGCATTTCAGTGCACCCAGATCTTCTGTAACCGCGGCTCTCAAATTGGAGACTGTGAAGGCATTTCAAAGGAGGGTCGTTAGTGCATGTAGGGAGAAAAGAAAAACTCTTTTCTTAAATCAAACTTTGAAAAAAAAAATGTCAAACACATCACTAATGGCTAAATTGCAGATCTGTGGACAACAGTCAAGCTCAGTGCCTTTTCAGGCAGCTTTGGGAAAGAGCAACACGGACTGATGCATGCAAACATTTTACTGGTAACAGCAACAGGACAAATGCCAGAAAAAAAAAAAAACACCATTTGTGTGGCAAAACAAGCTCAGCTGCATCCTTAACTAACGAAGTATAGTCAAGTCTTAAATTAAAGGCATGTAGTTATGGTGAATCTATGAGCCCCAGTTCTGGTTGCAGAGTTTCAGTGCCTGGACAAAAATGGCCCTGCAATGATTCAGATGTAAATGATTGTGTTCGTGAAAAAAAGCCTTTCTGAGTGTGGCGGTACCATGAAAGACGCTCCTGTTTATGCACAAACAAAAAACTATGAAAGAATGGGTCAATCTTAAAAAAAAAAGAAAAAAAAAGTACCAACTTACTTTTACTCATGTACCAAAGTTTTTTTTTGTTTTTTTTTCCCCACTCCACCTACTTAAAAACTTTGGAGCTGAATAACAGATGTAATTAGTGATTAATGGCTGGTTCAAAGTTAGAACTGCAGTCAATCACCAGAGGTATGCGTTTCTCATTTTATGTTAGTCCTACATTCCAAGCACTGTAGTTATTCACGCTTGCATAGAACAAAGCTTTTTCCTCAGAGAGAGAAAGAGAGAGAGAGAGAGAGAAACAACAGTCTTGAGTCCCTTTTTGTGCCTTTCTGCCTTTAACGTAAGCTTAGTGGCAGCTCAGGGAACAAGCTGTCTGTTAGGAATAAAGAGAAAAAGAGAGAAATTAGATCTTTGTTTTCCAAAAGGAAAATCTGCCTGCAGTATAACAGGAAACTATGTACTTCCCTCTGTACTGGAAAAAGAAAAACCAAACACATCCACAGGGACACAGCAACATCATCTCCAACTTTATTCTCCGCTTTTCAAACCCTTTCTGTCTCTGTGCAACATGTGTGCCAACATAATGTGCCATCGAGTTTAAACTGCGGAAGATTTTTGTCGATAGATAAGGGGGTGAGAATTGATGTTTTGAAGATTTTGACATCGGTTAACAATTCATGAGCTAAGCCATCCTGTTTGTCCTGGTGGAGCTCTTTGACTTGTTACAGCTGTTAGAACGACATATCACATGATATGGTCCCATGGTTGTTTTTCTGTGCTTCGAACCTATTGAAAGTGCAGTCAGGCAAACTTCACTTACAGATATTCCAACCGAAACCACTGACCGGAACACATGGTTGGACAAATTGTATTGTTTGCCTCCTTATAAACTGCTGGGGAATAATATACATAAATAAAGTGAAATAAGAAAACCGCAACAAAAAGCTTTGCCAGGAGGCTGACGTATGTAAGTGTGTGTTCAGCAACAAACAGGAACCCACAAACATGTGATGGACCCACGGGGGTTTTTTCAGTACCACTGTACCCACACTATAACCAAACGCATTTGCTACGCTCTCCTTTCAGGGGCAAACTACAAAAAAGGATCAGAAAACTGGAAGACAACATCAAAAAAAAAAAAACAGGAAAAAAAACATAATAAAAAAACAGTACAGAATTAAAGCCCAGCATCTCGGGGCCCAAGGGCGACATTCATGTCTTCACGCCAGAACTCTGGACCCAAGATCGTGCAACAAAATGCTTAAAGGAAACGAGACCAATTTGTTCTGTGTCTGCCTATTCGTGCCACAGCAGAAACAATGCTGACTCTGACAGTTAAGTGGTGGGGTTACGAGTGGAAATAACTGGACGCTCCAATTTTGATTTTTGAACTTTATTTGTTGTTGAAGCAGTAGCACAGGTAACGGTGAGGTCCCATGAGGACCAAAAACAGCATGTGCTCCATGTCCAGCGGGGGGGGGGTTCTCAGCAGCTAACTAAAACTAATACTCGCCTCTCGCACTATTCTAAACCTTTATGGTCTGTGGATTATTCTGAACAGCTAACAAAAACTAACACTTGCCTCTCACATTGCTCTAAACCTTTATTCTCTCCGGGACCTGACTGTTTCCCCCAGGTCAAGCTCCTGTCTGATCAGTAGCCTGCTGTTCTTTTCCCACCCCCAGCCTTCAGGTTATGAGCCCTGCTCCTCACCTCCTGCCCAGGAGTAGCATGGGATAGGCAGGAACTGTGTGCCAGGGCAAAGGACAAGAATCGCACCTCAATCTCTCGACCCGGTCAACGTCACTCTCCGGTCAGCACCAAAGCTCTATCAAAGTCTGTCAAAAATAGCAAGCCATCCAGAGGTTGCCATACAACACCACTCAGAGAGCCCTGGGGCCTTTGTTGATTAGTATGTGGCCATGTCCATCACAGGACACAATGAAAAGAGAAATAAGCTTTCGTGCCAGAGGAATAGGCTCTCCTCTCTTTCTCTCTCGCTCTCACTCACTTCATATTTCAATTCTTTTTTTTCTGTCTTTCTGGTGCCTGCCTCACACAGGGATCAGAGCAGGGGGGAAAAAAGGATTGCTGAAGAAAAGGAGAAAAAAAAAAACCCCAAGCTTTGTGATGGATGCGTTGCAGTATACACTAGACCACTCAAAAAAAAGAGAAGTGTATTAGGACAGATTGGTTTTTTTCCACCTCCATGAACGCGTGGTCCAGCTGTGTGTCTTTGGGTGCAATAGACGCCTGTGTAAAGTAGCAATTGCTTTCCGGACAAGCCCAGCTCAAGTTCCCATTCTCAGTGACCCCCCCCCCCCTCCCTTTAATCAAAGCCTGTCGCCCTCACATTGTCCACGCTCTGGGGGGGCTATATATGTCTTACCTTCGGGGATACATAAAATTTTTGGCTGCAGTCATTTTTCTCAGAGCACATCTCCTATAGGGAAATGGAACTGTTTGTCATTGGAAGGGATCTGTGTTGTCTTGCCTCCAGACAGTCCGTTGACAGGTAAATCGGTGTCTATCAATGTGGGCGAATGGCATTTTCAGAAAGGTCTCCCCGTTTCATCTCTGGCCGAGCTGCGACATTCATCAGGAAGCATTCATCAGTTCAGAATGAGCTTCGAGCTGCGTTCGCCTCTGCGCTTTGACGCCCCCCACCCCCCCGCCCACCCCCCGGACTCCTGTGTCTGAGAGGGGGCCATTTCCAACGTGATCGGAAGTGTTGATGAGCCGAGGGAGATCTGGGTGAGAGACGCCCCATAAACCGGGGTAAGTTGTCAGCAGGGGATGGTGGTTTTGGGGAAAATTAACCCAATTAAACAAACGATGGCGGGGTCACTGAGCCGTGTGGATGTTGGGGAACGCTTCCTGGCGCTCATCCGCCGCCGAGCCGTGGCGGCGGCAGATCCCCGGCCGGGAGGGGAACCGCTGGAGCGAGCCGCCGACATCGCAGAGCGTTCGTCCCCGCCTTCAACAAGAGCAACGAGCCCCAGAGCTGCCTGCTCATCGAGGAAGGGCGACTCGGAAATGAGCGCAAATGAACAGAAAACTAAAACAAACTCCAGGGCTCCGATTTGCCTTCCTTCTCTTCCTCGGCATGGGCGGGCAGCCAGCGGAATTAATTGAAGTCCACGGCGGCGGGAGCTTTGGTTGGCTTCCATTTAAGGTAATTCAGCTGGGGACGGCTTGTTTACGCGCGGCCCGTGCCGAGTGAGGAGTTATGCTGGTTATGCTGGTGGACCCTGGCCAACAGCTGGAGCAGTGGCCATGAGGACAGATTTAACCCTTAACCTCTTATGAGGAGACTGGGAGTCACTGTGTTAGGTACATGGAAACAGTACGCTAAATCCCACAAGCAGCTCCTTGAAGAACTAAGGGATGGTGTTCAGGAGTGATGTACACTAAAATGAGGCTGAAGGAGGGCTCGCAGAGAAGAGTGGTTTTACGCTGTGGTCATGAATGTGGTTTGTTTATGGTGTAATCATGAAAACAGTATGGTTATGGTCGTCCATGCCTTTTAACATGATCAGAAAGCAGGGTCCTGCCTCTGTTTCAGTCACAACCACAGAGGAGGGGCTACCGTATCTGTCATATCAGTCATCCTCATGTGGGTCAACCAAAACCACAGTATCACCCTCAAACAGGATGGGAAGTATGGACAAAGATCTATGAACGCTCTATGAACGCTAGAATAGGAACCCCCTGAGAAACTGCTCCTTAATTAATGTCCTTAATTAATTTATCAGTCAATTTGGCGCCACTGTGATGTTCACATTCTCCCCACGTCAGCATGCATAACCCAGAGCCAAACTGACTAGTTTATCAAGGCTTTGTGAGGCATCGGTCAGGAGTCTTTTTAAACAGCTGGAGTCGGCAGACAAAGTGAAGCGCTTGCGGTGAAACAGAAGGCATCGTTTTCGCTTGGCACAGACTCCCGCCGTCCGCCCCGGCACCGCCTGCCATCTGCTCTGCCGCAGGTTGCGCCCAAAAAATGGCGACTGAGCCGAGACCTGAGTCCCAGCGCAGAGGCATCGCAGAGATATGGGTCGGTTGGTGCCTTTCCGTTGACAATCACGTGAGTGACCTCCCCATTTTACACCACTGAGTCACAAACGGACTTTTCGGGACTTGGCGGGTGTTTTCTATGTGCTGAGGATCGGACGTTGACATAGCGCCGTTTGATCGACTGCAATGTCACACCTTCGGTGCGCGCATGATTGCCGTGGATAAGGCGTAGAAGCCAACCAGCATCACCTGCCCTGCGGCAGTGAGGTCTGGTCGTGCAAACTTCAGAGGGAGGGAAACGGTATCTTTCCAGTCTGTGGCCGCTCCGGTATGCCTCCCACATCCGATAGTGCAGGTTCAGAGGCAGCTCTAGCGTGTGGATGTGATCCACAACCCCCCTTCTCAAGATTATATTCACATTAAGAAAAACAGAACTACTCAAGCTCCCTTATCCTGTACTGCCCCCACCCAGAAAACAAAGCCCTTCTCAGAAGTACTGAAACAGCAGCTCTGAATCGCATGCACGGAGGCACAGCTTGAGACGAACGGAAAAAGGAGGCTCTGTTGCCGCTGCGATGCCGGATCACTCATTCGCTCAACAACACCCTGTTCACGGGTACCTGTATCAGCTTGTGTTTTTTTTGCTCAGAGTCATACACGTACTAGTGAAACCTACCCGCTCAGCTGGCTCCACTACACCAGCAATGCGGGTATCTTGCTCAAGGGCACGGATGGAGCGTCACGTGTGGAACTTCGAATCCCACAACTCTGGCGTCACAGTTCAGCGCTTTCACACCTCCTTTGATATCAGTGCTACTGGCCTGCGCAACCCCATGGCAAAATTTTTTTTATGGTCTTTAAACACGACCTCTCCTCCATCATACATTATCTAAAACTACATCTTATTTTATATACTGTACTTATTGCGTACCCTCATCCACTGTCACACCACATGAACCAACTTAAAAAAACTAAAGGAAACATCTGCGACATTGAAAAGGCATCCATGTAATTTTTGCATGAATACTTTTTTACAATATTTCAGTTTTATATTGTGATGTTCTCAGCTCTTCATCTGCATCTGACAGTGTTTTTTCCCCATCAAACACTCATTTCTGATTACAATGAGAACCTTTTCCTCTGTAAGTACTTATTGTTCTGCTCTGGGATCTGCTTGCGTGTGCCATTAGAAAGACACTGTTGCTAACGGCTTTCCTGAGCAGGGCTAGCACAGATGTAAAAATACAAGATAGAAATAGAAGAGTGTTATCTCAAGGAAAATGAGAATCATACAGGCAAAACATTTTAGTCTTAATTTTAAAAATTCAAGTTTCAAAAAATGGATCAGCTAAACAGCTGAATTGACCAGCGGCGCGGTTTGGCGGTGTTTTTAGAGGCTGTGGCGATTCCCTGATCTCCCCTTTCACCCTTTTCCAGCACATGGTATCTACACCGCAGAAGAGGATCAAGTCTGATTTTTTCCCCAGTCTGTTGGTACATCTTCTGGAATCCCTCTGACTTGCTTGTTGCCATGGCAGAGAGGGTCAGTAAATCCGGGAGACCAGGCCGCGGGACAGAAGCATTAAAGGTCACTAAATGACATGCAGCTTGTCTTTAGACGGACACGCAGCTTTGAGTGGAGCAGACAGGCTCGGACGTGGACTGCAATTTGATGGATTTCCCTGTGGTGTTCCGAGCACTGACCTGATTCTCACCTGTGGAGTTTTCTCCCATGTCACCTGTGCTGTCAGCACTACAGCTAGTCACATGTCATCAACAGTCTGAACCGAACTGGCAAAGAAAACAGCCTGATGTCTTAATCAATAAGTGTCTGTGTCAAATCCCGGCAGAAAACAGACCTAAAGCATCAATAACTGTATCCTGGGCAGCAGTGTGGCATAGAGGTAAGGAGTGGGGCTGGTAACAAAGGTTACCACTTCAGTTCCCAGGTGGAGCACAGCTGTTGTACCCTTGGGTAAGGTACTTAAACTGAACTGCCACAGTAAATATTCTGCTGTATAAATGGATAATGTGCGCAAGCCACTGTACGGAAGTCTCTCTCGATGAGAACATTTGCTAAACAATGTGATATTATGCATATGCAACCATTCCTGCTCAACGCAGGGCTCCCAGCAGAAGTTTCTCACTGATTGTGAGTGACAAATTCCGTGGGTCGGAGAGAGGCCAAAAGCCACGCTGACTGCAGGCAGCTGAAGTGACTTTGAACTGAAGTCCCGCGCAGTAGTTGTGTTTAGGGTACGCATGCAGCCTGACCCATGAGTAACGGCTAAAGCGCCCATGGCTGAGATGTCACTCGGCGTCCGATCCCATGAACACGAGAGGAGGAATAAAGAGACGTGGGTTCCGGTTTGCCCCGTGGTGAGACATACGGTGGAGGGGGCTTGCGTGAATGACGGTCCCGGAAATGTGACTTTACCCCCCCCTTCCTCTCGCGGTCCTGGGGCAGGATGGCTGCAGGGTGGAGTGAGTCCCTCTATGCCAGTGACCCACACTGGAGCCAGGGGGGTGTGCACAGTCAACAGAAAGAGAGAAAGACAAAGTGGGGGGAGGAGAGAGAAAGAGAGATGGGGGGGGAGATAGAGAAGGGATAGGGAGAAAGACAGACAGGGAGGTGAGAGAGAGTAAGTGAGAGGCAGAGAAAAACAGAGAGAGTAAGAAATACAGAGAGGGGGAGAGCGTAAGAGAGAGGAGAGGTGACGAGAGAAAGGGAGAGGGAGTCGAGAGAGTGTAAGCGAGAGAGAGAAAGGCAGAGAGAAGGGGAAAGAGGGAGTAACACAGAGAGAGGGAGAGAAGATGAGGACAGGGAGTGAGAGCGAGTCAGAGATGGAGGAGAGAGAACGAAGAGGAAGGGAGAGTGAGAAAGAGAGACAGACAAAAGGAGAAAGAGGGTGAATAATAAAGATACAAAGACAATATAAAGACAATAAAGAGAGAGAGAGAAAGCCTAAAGTAACTCAGCACTGCAGCTACACAGCATCCAGGCCAGCTCTGAGACGTGGGACATACATAAACTCCTCAGTGTAATCAGCAAAATAACAGATAAGTCCCGCTTGTAGAACAGATGTGTCCACTCAGTGTCTCTCAGTCTACACAGCCATGCGTAGTTGTTACCGTCCCTGAAGCTTGTTGCGTGTCCAATGTGGCATTATAACACGATACAGGGGAAAGCTCGCAGGCTCCATTTAAAACAATGAAAAAAGGCAGGCTAAAATTCAAACATTACGTGCCTACAATTTGACATTTTCCTGTGGGTGGTATACATTCCACCCACTGATTCCCTTATAACACAGATTTTTTTTTTTTAAATCTCATGAAAATATGGTACTTCCCAGCCCAAAGTGCTGCTATGCGGAGAACTTAACTTGAGAATTTAGCTGGACTGCAAAACTGACTTAACAACAGCACACAAGGAAAACAGCCAGGTTTGGATTTACCCCTCTGAACAGCACTCCTAACGTAGCCCTCAGAAATAACCACAACATTGTAGATGACAGACCCAGTATGGAACATGCTCTTGGGTCTCTGTGGATTTGCATGAATGGCAGGTCATACAGGTCAGCTCTCGGTTACAGTATTGTACAGCATTGTTGTGTCAGGGCAGTCTACACCACTTCCGGCTCAGACCTCTCATTTCTAAACCCATTCAACTACTTGACCAAAAGACCAGATTTTGCCATTTTAGGGGTTTTGTTTTTGCCAACGGCACTGAAAACAGATTTAGAGCCGACATGGTTCCTTAATTAAATTCTCGTGAAGGCTGTTGACTGCACTGAGTGAATTTGAGGCGCGTTGGTGCATCACTAATAAGTTTCCCCTTGGGTGCAGCTGTGCACTGCAGCAGCAGTCAAACAGGCGGACAGCACACCAGTCCATCTTATGCTACAAGTAAAATATAAATAACACCATAATATTAATAATGATTTTTAAATATAATATCAATGTATACATATATAAAAAGTAAAACTCGTTTAACCAAGTGAGGCTTAATCAGAGCATCACTTCCTGTTTTTTTATTGTGGAATGTTCATGGAGTACGATACCTGCTATGCCAATCTGTTAGCATGGGATATGATTTTGTTTGCAAATGACCGGTACTGGTTTCAAGTACTTGGCAATTAAGAAGCTGAGTTTATCTGATCACTGCATCAGTGTTTCCCATGGGAGACTGGAGACCATTAATGAGGTTTCTTAAAGCGTTTTCAAAGGTTAGCATTCATTTTGCACAGGTTTATGTACAGTGATCAAATCTGTACACCATCAATAAGCAGGACACAAAATGGAGGAGCATTTTGCACCATCAACATCACCATAGACGTCACCACAGGTTATCAGCAGCTTCCAGTACATGGCTTTAGTCTAGTGTCCATGTCTGCATGAGTTACTCCCACAATGGAGAAGCTGTGTTTTCTGATGAGGCCTCCTCCTGCAAGGTAACAGGAAGTTGGCCAGTAAATAAAATAGGTTTTTATCAAAGGGTCTCGAAAATGATTTTTTTTTTTTCACGGTGAATAAATCCCACTTAAATAAGAGAAATATGAAATGATGAAATGTATGACAAGCTTGTCAACAAAGATCTTCCTAATTCTGTCTTTTTTCTTTTTATTTAAAAAGAAAAAAACTAGAATGGAAAAAAAAAATTGAAAAATGAAACAGTTGAGTAACAATAAGGTATTTATATTTAATATTTTGACCAGAAACGTACATACTTTAGAGGCTTTCAAAGCAAGCCAACAGCTGCCATCTGTGTGAGCGGTAGCTACAGGGGAAGGTTTCCTGGAGTGTAATTAACACCTAGATACTGGCAATTCTTACAGAGCACAATGCCATAAGCAAAAATCTAACTGGCCTTCTTTCCAACCACAGTGCATCTGACCATATTTAAACCCTACACACCCTAACAAACAAACACAACCATTCAAATAATAAAGGATGCATTTTTGCTTACTTTGTGGACTTTACAAAGGAATTTGATTAAATTTAACACGAAGGACGATGAAATTCCTCCTTCAAAGTGATTTAGGGGAAAAAGTATAGGATATAACGTTTCTGTGCTCAAAAAATAAATGCGGTGTTAAAATTGAAAACAAAATAGCAGAACGTCTCACTCAAGGGCGTGAAGTGAGACAGGGTTACAGTCTGAGTTCAGCGCTGTCTACATCAATGAGTTCGCCACGGTGTTGGTGCAGCCTGCAGCTCCGGGACTCAATCTGCATGACATTGAAGTCAAATTCCTGCTCTGTGCAAATGACCTGGTCCTGCTGTCGCCCACAGGAGATGGGTTTCAGCAGGGCGCAGTACTAACAGACCTGAGTGCTGACAGTCTAATCTCTGGCAAATATTATTCACTTTACTCTGGGCAGCGGAGTCCCAGAGCAAACCACCGGTCCACCAAGCTACACATACCTGGGTCTGACAGTGCCTCAGGGAAGTTCAGCTTGGTAGTGAAGCCATCAAGTGAGAGGCATACTGGGCTTCTTCAGAAGAGGCTCTACAATTAAAAATTTGCCTAAACATTTTTAAAATTGCCAAACAGCTGACTGATCTTTATGGCAGTCAAGGGTAAGTTTCAAACCATCACAAACCAGGTAACACAAAATGAGATTAAACAGCACAGAAAACCCTGCATGTAGACTTCTGCAAAAAAGAGAAAAAAAATGGTGCAATTACAAAGAAAATGTTCAAATAATGCATTCAGCACCAAACTAGACCTTTATCCACTGATGCAAAAGAGAGCATTAAAATTCTGTTCTCATCCGAACCACTGTGATCCAAACTCACCCCATCATAATACCCTGCAATAGCATGATTTGAGCACAGAGAGGAGTCCCCTCAGCCAGCTGGTCTTGAAGCTCACCGAGCAGACCAACACCGCCATCAGTCAGCATCAAGGCAGCACTGCTAGAACAGCTCCAGTCTGAGCGAACCAAATCACACAGCATCTCAAACGCTCTTATCTGGGCCAGCGGGATGTAAACACTGACAACACAGGGACAAAGCGGTGCGCTGTCAGGGCCCTGCGCAGAAAACGCACCCTGGCAGAATACCTGATCGCTGTCAGAAAAACAACGGAAACAACAGCAAACAGAAGCGGATCCTGACCCAGCAGCGCCTCGGCGCTCACAGCCGGGCTGATGGAAAGGGCTGGCGCAGGCAAATCTGGCCAGCCCGGGGGGGGGGGTCCTGCGCCCGAGATGGGTGCAAAACAGGAGAGGCTTAGACAGCGGTGCAAGCGGGGAAGCAGTGGGGAGTAGGGGTGAGTAGCAGGGCTCATGTCCCAGAGGTGAGGAGTTCAATTCCTAGGTGGGGCACTGCTGTTGTACCCTTGGGCAACGTCCCTAACCTGAATTCTCCCTGTAAATATCCAGCTGTATAAATGCGTGATGTGCACAAATTGTACGCTGCGCAAGTCGCCCTAGATAAGAGAGTCTGCTGAGCAGCTGTGCTGGGGTAGAGAGGTTCAGTGCTGACATGATGTGTAAAACAAAAGCACATGAAATACATAGTAAAATAAATGTAATAAAAACTCCCCAGCAAGGTGCGTGCTCAATAAACTGTTAGCTACCATCCTCCCCCATTTAATAAACATGAATGACGCAGAAGAGGCGTCAAGCTACCAGGCTTAGCAATACGCTACATGTCAGCCTAAAGGACACACATTGACCAGTTTATACAGTAGAAATGGGAGGCTCTAATTGGAATTGTATTACTGGCACTTTCTGTTAATGTGACTACTGATTATGAAGTGTACCTTTCAAACTATTTATGAAGTATATTATGTGTTTTTTTGTTTACCTTACATATACTTATATGTGCACGTGCACTGGTGTTCTGTGTTGGATTGCTATATTTGTAATGGCACGTTCTATTGAATGTGAGGACACTGAGAACGCTGTTTCCGTCTCCCCTGAGAGAGATGCAGGAGGCAGTATGTGTATCTGCTGAGGTGGGCAGGGAGAGAGGGAGGCAGCTGGGGTCCGCTGACATGGAGCTGTCCCAGACAGACAGGGGCAAGATGCTGGAGGGGAGATGAGTCTGCAGACGTCTGAGGGACGAGTCAGAGCCGGGAAAACACTGACCCAACCGCGCTGCTACACTCTGACATCTGCAACACAGGAATGCTGCAGGGGTGAAAAGGAATCCAGCCATTTTTACCATCTTACCTCCAACACTCTAAAGAATACACACAAACTGTGGTAAAAGATACCTCGTAATGGGCAGCATAGAATTTTAAGTGACAAATTGCTTCACTCATCTCACCCATGGTAGCAGCATAATTTATGCTAATCAATTATGCTAATCAAACAATTTTGCACATCAAAAGCACAGCTACATTGATTTACAGCACTCTCCACGAGTGGTGCACATATATACAAAATATAAAAAAAAAAATAATAATTTACTTTGCTTTCCAGATGCTATTATCCAGAGCCACTTCAGTTTTGCAAATAATCCAGCGGTACATCCTGACATTTACTCAGGCAACTCTGGTCAAGTGTCTCGCTCAAGAGCACAATGGCATTGTCCTGCCTGGAATGAAACCACCATCCTTCCAGGAGATCACCTGCTTTAACAACAGACTGCAACCCTGGCCAGTGATCCTTTTATTACAACACAGCTGCTATTGCGTTCCACCAGATCATCTTTAAATTATAAAAGCAAATCTTTCGGTCCAGAACATAGCGATTTCCTTATTACCAGCTATATACTGCATGTCACTCAGCCACACAGTACCTCTAACATGTGATGTGATAGTTGTGTTTGCTGTGACTGATCGTGTCTCAGGATTCTGTATAGATAATAGTTCTCTATACATTATGTGCTTGGATCAAAACGTCAGTAATAAACAGGTGCTGAACAGTGAGTACTGAAGTACAGGAGAGGAAAACTGTATGAATAGTGCACTTTGCAGGTAGTCCTCCTAAATTCCAAAGTGCCCCCTTATAGCTGGTGATGTCATGTGTTTTTGTAGAAAATAATTTTTTGCTTCAGTGGATGTTTATATTTTGACAGATGTTTTATGCTGCTCTGCACAATTACAGATGCACCAAAAGCTGATCTTCAATTGGCCATTTTGTTTTGGTTTGCTACAGTGTGTCATAGGTCAGAGGTCATAGGTCATGGAGGGAGCATGAAAAAGAAAAATGAATGTCTTGAATGAATTTTCTTAAAAGAAAAATGAATGTCTTCTCAAAAGAAACAAGCCTTTGCATAAAACGATCAAACCCTACAACTGAAACACTTATTCCTCTCAGTTTCTAAAATCACACATTGCCATTTGATTCAAAGATTAATCTCCCTACATTAATCTCCCTATCATTCCAAAAGGATAATTATGTAATTCACATATGCACCCCTTCCAAGATCTGATAAGATTATCAGATTAACACTTTGCATAGGACATCACACATTACAGGAGGATTATCAATGTTTTTCTCGAAGAAAGAGTGTAGCATTGGAGAACCATCCTTGCCCCTGGCGAAAAACGCACTGTAATGTGCATTGAGCGGTAATCCATTGCGGCGGAATGTCTCAATAAGCTTAGCACTGGCACTCCGAGGCGTGTGGAGCCCCGCGATCCACAGCTTCGCAGGGGGGGGCAGGAGACGCTCTGCCCCGCTGCTGTATCTGCTGGATGGGGGTGTCGCTGGGACCCCCGGGGGGTGACGGTCATTAGCACTAAGGCTGTGCCGCGTTAGCATCCCCTCAGCAAGCCCTGCTGAATTGTTCTGCGCACCGATTAATCTCCTGCACAGGATTACATGGAACCCACTGTGGGCCGAGTACAAAGCAGACACAGCGGCTGTAGTGCAGCACAGGGACAAGAGTTAATCTGTTGTCTCTGGTGTTGTGCAGCACTTTCATTCCGAACCAGTGTACCAACTACATGACATGACATTACATTATATTATTGGACACTCAACAGACGCTCTTATCCAGAGTGGTTCACATCAGTTACAATCCTTACAATGTTATCCATTTACACGGCTGGATATTTACTGAGGTAATTCTGGGGTAAATACCTTGCCCAAGGGTACAAGAGCAGTGCCCCGGCAGGGAATCAAACCAGCAACCCTTTGGTTACAAGTCCTGCTCCTTACCACTATGCCACACTGCCGGTCAAGTGACTGACTACAGTAGCACTACAGTTATCCTTTCTTCTTTTGTTGGGAGGCAGGGTGGGAGCAGGGTGAGTTGGTAGCATTTCTTTCCAGCTCGCTTTTGGAATGATCACTTAATGATTAAGCTTGCAAAGGGAGAGAGGTGCAATCCTCCAACACACCTGTAGGAAATTTTACACGCTACAAAACCCATAATGCACTGCAGGGCAAGGCAACGCCAATTGGTGGACTGGCACATTTCTCAGTGGCGACAACTAGTGGGTGTCTGACAAGCCCCCTGGAGGTGCTTATCAGTGGTCAACAAACACCCCACCCCGGCGGGTAAAGCCAGTTATATCCTGCTACTGTAGTAGTCCACAAATGACTTAACCGAGATTTGAACTGCTGATGCCTGGGCTATAGGGCTCAGTTTGTGAGTACCTAGTGCTGGATGAACCACTCAGGAGTCCAGCAAAAAGTCCACTCGTTGGCATGGCGGATGTGGAGTTGCCCTGGTAATATTCCAGGCTGGCTACTAACAGAGATCAGTCAGTGGAAGATGTGGCATTTCCCAAATTGTCTCTCACTGATTGACGAGCGGGGAAAAGAAAACACGCAGGCCCTCAGGGAGTGTTGAGCACCTCCCGAAAACAGCGCAGGACCAGAGGGGACCAGATCAGATGTGATAGAGAAGGGACAAGGGGGACGGGGGTAAACAAGGACACTGTGAAGGACAGAGACGGCAGAGACAGAACCACTTGGGCCCCTCAATAAAAACCCACCCAATCCTCCATCCAAGCAGCACTTTGTGCTTCACAAAAAAACATATTCAAAAGTACAATGGAAATGATTATGTACCATTTCATCCTGTTTATTCCTTTGTACAGCAAACCACTTCTCATGGACATGTTATCTGGGCTCGATAAATTTTCTGTCTACAGATTGCTCAACTGGGGATTGTGTGGGAACGACCGAGACGGGGGATGACAAGGTTGTGCTGGAAATGTTTCAAACTGACTATTACCAAGATTTGATGCACAATAATTATGTGCCACAAACTGTAAACACTTTGCCAGTGGTTACATTGCCTAGATCTTCAGTTTCATCACCTGGACGGAGTACAGTACTTTTAATAAGTGAATAATAAGTACTGATGGGTTTGATTACAGTTATTAGATTATTGAAAGGGATTGGAATAAAACTACCACAATGTATAGGTATCTAACATGCATATCTTATTGCTTTGGATAAAAAAAGGGGAGGAGCTTATTTCATATTCATATTCTGCCTTCTGATTGGGTGGTGGGAGAACTGATTACCTCCTGTGTTCACACACCATCAGCATCGTAACAGACGGCAGTCGGCTTTGATCCTCGGTGGGGGGGGGGGCACATCCCCGTAACAGCAAAGCTGTGCAAACGTTTACGGTTGACAAGTTTTCCCCACAGACACGATCGGCACGCGTGTCTATGACTGACTGCTCCAAGTTTACACTCCGGCACCAGCCTCTCAGCTCGGGCCATGAGACGGAGAGACGCACTGTATCGTCTCATGTCACGCATGAAATCCCTGATTCGCGGGTGCTGAGGGGAAAATCTCCGCTCTGTCTTGGTGATGGAGTCCTGGACTCGGTGTGAACTCCTGGCCGTGTGAGAGGAAGACCAGCGGGTCCCCCCCATGAATCCTCGTTCCCCCTCACGCTCCGCTGCGTGGCTCTGCAAAAGTGGCAACCTTGCCCCGCGATGATCATCCCTACCCAGGAACCAAAAGAATAACGAGCTAATAACCGCAACAGCTGCCTGGGAGAGGCGCTCCATTCCTCTCCCCCGCGTCTCTGGGACCACGGGCGCGTAGCGCGAGGTGACAGTGACGCTCCGTCACATGCAGGGCGGGCCCAGAGGACCGCATCGAAAATGCTGCCACTCTCTCCGATGCAAAGCAAGAAAAGGACATTCCTGTTGATTTGCAGATCCATCTGTACAGGGCATGGTAAATGTGGTACACAGAAGCAGGCTCTTTTCAAGCTAGCATTGCTAACTTTAGATGATTGTTCACAACCGGGAGGGATTCTGTGAATACCCACTTCTGTATGGTTAAACAGGCTGTGGTTGACCTTTAACGTGTACAATCCTGCCGCAGTGAACCACATGCAAAGCATCACACTACAGCCCTGTTGTACAGGAGATAAAAACTATTTTACAACACCTCATTCTCTCGGTTTGAGGGGTGAAAGTCCTGCAGAATTAGACCCAGCAATAGAAATTAGTGACAACACAGTAATGACGTCATCCTTTCAGTGTCAATGAGGTTGTCTTTTCATTGCCATGACATCACACAGGTGACACACAAAGAAAGACTTCTGTCATCACGTTGCAGAAACACTGCGATGATGTCTTGCCTTTGCAGGGAAGTAGAACGCATGGCTTGGTGGATAAAGTGCAATCTAATGATCACGGGCCAGAACACTGGTTCCTACGCTATGAATATATATACACACAGCCTTTTAGTAACCAATTTCCAGGCTCGAGTTATGGGAAATAAACAGGCTAACAGCGGCCATTTTAGTTGATTTTGGCGGTGATAACATTCTTCCAACGCACTGTGTCCAATTTCCTCCACTGCCACCTTGAAAGTATGTAATTTATGCTCCTCTGTGCTCTGTGAAAAAGTCTCTTATCTAACCACCCTCAATCGATTCCTATCGTTGGCTGCGGTCACGACAAACAGCTGTGTGGACACCGTGGTTTGGAGAGTGACGGGGGAAACAAACAGCTTTGCACAGTACAGAAACACTCAGGCGGATAGAGCTTGTCACAACAGCCACACCTGACTGCACCTTCCATCCAATCAGAAGTGCTACGCTTGAGAGCACAGCTCAGGTCACTCACAAAGGGTGGGCCTCCACTCTAAAGCTTCAACGGTGCAGGCATGGAGAGAGATGTCTTCAACCATCACAGACTTTTTTGCCAGTAAGTTTTTAACTAAGAAATGATCTGTATATTAGGTGATATAACATGCTGGATTGCTGTTAATGTGCTGCCCTTTATTTATTTTATTTATTTTCTATTTTCTATTTATTTTTTTCCCCCCTTCTCTCTTCTCATGCTATTCATGTAAGCATCCTTGCTGATCTTTCCTTAATAAAAAAAAAAAAAAAATTGATCCAAAAACAAAAAAAAGAGAGAGCAGAGATGCTGAGACATGGCAAAAAACACTGTTTATGGGAATAATAATTACAATTATAATAAACGTAATTTTTAAAGTATTATTCACGTTATGCCATCTGAAAGGGCTATACATGCAAATGCAAAACGCAAGAGCAAAATAAATAAAATTCATAGTCAGGAAAGGTTACAAACAGCAACTAGAGTCATGCATAATTCATTGTCTTCCATCACAGAGTAGTAATCCAAAAAACAATAAAAGCATTGGATGTGATATATAAGACACTGCACTGATATATTAAACATTAAAAGCTGTAGAATAAAAATGGACATTAAGCTTCCTCTTTAAAGCATTTACATTTTTGCTGTTATACTGATACCAAAACACAGTTCATTCCAAAGGCCCACAGTAGTTAACAACTTGCTCATTTAAGATCTCTTGCCACCTGTTAGGTAATGACAGCACAAACTAGTACATGATATGGGAGAAGCTGCTGCCAATAATGTAGAAATGATAAAATAAACTACTGTAGGGAATCGGAAGCACCATGTTAGCAAAGGTGTGCCAGTCATCAATACAAAAAACCTGATAGGGTGGGGGAAACAAATGTATTGCAGCAAGGTGGAGTGAAAGTATGAACAGGACACAAGCCAGATGTTAGAGAAAAGAGAGGACAGGAGGTCAAAGAGCAAGTGTATGTATGTGTCGAATTCAAGAGCTAGGTTGAGCAAGGAGACAAAGAAGACAGAGAATGGATGAGAGCCACACACTGCCATTAATCTGATAAGGAGGATTAGCGAGATGGCAGTGATGCCATTGAAAAGGAATGAAAAGAGCAGCGATCTGATAGCGCCTATCTCCAGACAGCGCTCACCCAGTGTGGGTCTGCCCTTGTGTGGATGTGTGTGTGTGTGTGTGTGTGTGTGTGTGTGTGTGTGTATGTGTGTGTGTGTGGGGGGGGGGGGTGTATCGCGAAGAAGATCGGTCTGAACGCTACTCCCCCGCTGCGAACGGCTTTTTCAACGCCGCCCACTTAATTCAGGGGTGTCTGTGAGACATGTGCAATGACTGTTCGCATGCGATATGGTGGAGAGAATCCTGGGAATGCAAAAAAAAAAAAAAAACCAAAAACTGAACACTATACTGTCTTTCACTGACACCAAAAGCTCACCTGTGAATGAGGGTTGGCTCTAGACAAAAATGAACAGATTTGGAGTATACAAAACAGCACAACAATCCTATACACAAGAGATTTCTTTATGTAATCACAGTCGAAAGGCTAATACGTATATGTACATATTACGTATCAAAACTGCAGGCGTGAATGGAGAGGGTCTGAATTATTCTGAGATATATCTAATATTGACTAACTCAGGCTGAAATAGCCGACCTGTTTAAGCACACTGCAGAGTGGAGCAGCAGCTCATGCATTTGGGCGGGCCACATGGATGAAGCTTTTATTCTTTACTGCTCTGGTGAATGCTCTGCCTCTTTATCGATAGTAAAGCAGAGAATCTCCTCTTCAGAGCGCGCAATTTCTGAGGCGAAACGAGCAGTTGAGTTTCTGAAAGGAAGCGTGATACATGATCATCCCATTCTGTGATTTCAACAGAATCCACCCAGCACTCCCTCTGAAACTGAGCACTAATAATCAACACAAACGAACACCCAAGTGGTTAACTATGTGGTTGTAATTAATATGAGGCTTTCCTGTTCAGTGATTTCCCCTTAAATTAACAAAAATCCTAGATACTAGCGGCATAGTATCAAAATGCTCAAAAAGCAACTATAAGTGACCATAGTGCTGGATGGATACTGAATTTCCCTATCACCCTAATAGGCGCCTTGACTCGAAACTGCAGATCTGACAGATCCGAATGTCAAAGTCTTGAGGCTGACACAGAGCCAAGGACAGTGTTAAAGATGTAACCCCCTCAGTGACTCTAAGCTGCCCTGAAACTAGAATTACAATACATCCATTTTATTGAGAATTCTAAATTCACACCACATGCATTCTACACTCACACCACATGCATTCTAGAATTACACCACATGCATTCTGGAATAACA
Source organism: Megalops cyprinoides (assembly GCF_013368585.1). Classification (NCBI taxonomy): domain Eukaryota; kingdom Metazoa; phylum Chordata; class Actinopteri; order Elopiformes; family Megalopidae; genus Megalops; species Megalops cyprinoides. The sequence continues at coordinate 6,706,671 of NC_050594.1, read as the reverse complement.
CTGCACTTGTTCTAGAATCACACATCCTCCGCTCCACAGTACAGTGACGAAGTGATACTGCTGCACAGGTGGGGTACACCAGATTTATTCTACCAGTATCATCTGTTTTGATGTACTGTGCCAATTAGACAAATTTGATGTAATTATTTTTCATCAACATGAGAGCCAAATATTCAGCCCCAGCTGATGCTGATATCAGAATTTCAAAGCGATCAGCATGTGTCGTGCTGTGGTGACTGCGGGTGAGCTAACAGAAGCTGTAATCAAGGCTTCACTGCCCACGGACGCTTGATACTGCAGAAGCAAAAAGCATGTAAGTATACATTGAAGTATAAAGGATTTTGTTGATTTGAAATTTGAAAGAAACACAAAAAAGTAGTGTGCCATGAAGTCTGCCATCATATACATACATAAAATATGAAATATGCATGAAATATAACTTCAAAGGGGCTGATTTGAAATGGCATTTGACATGGAACTAAGGAAAATAAACTCCAAACAGTGACTTGGTTGTAATTTGTGTGTAATTAGTGTGACTTTAAGATAATTTGAAGGGGAAAAAAAAACAAATACATGAATGCATGAAGACTCATTCTAAATAACAGCACTGATGATGTAATGCAATAATCACTGTTACCTTGGAAACTCTTCAATAAAACTATCTGCTTCCTCAGGAAAACAGTAACTCAAATATTGTCCTTATCTGAGGTAACTGTACTAGATGCATGTCATAAATATTTGCGTTGCTGGACAACACACATGAAACAGTTCTAACAAGCCTTCACTGGATCTTGATGGATGACTTGGTTTAAGCCTGCTACAGTGAAAAGCCGAGCCCCCACTGAATCACAACAACGCAACACTGGATTTTTTAAATTTGCAAAATGCAATTAAAATTGAAATATTTCAAAGTTAAAGGTTCAGATTGTCTCCTGAGGCTGAAATTTGCATTCAGGTTCAGGCGCGTTTGCGTCCGTTTGTGGGCAGAATGGGCGAGTGGAGTCAGGTCCCTGTACTACAGGGCAGCCGAGCTCAGCCGCTCGCCTCAGAGACACCGGGAGCTCGTCACAGAGGAGATAGGAGAGGTGCTGCTTTCACTTGATCTTATCTGCACCCTCCTAAACAATGTTTTGTCTCAGACTGCTCATCCATGTAGTGTTCCCAAGGCATGATGGGACACATAAACCTCCCCCGCCTGTTATGCTTATCCAACTTCGCAAACACCACTGCTAGATGAATTATACATAAAAGCAGAATATTAATTATTATGGCTGTTCATCTCCTACATCCTCATCTTCTTGTTACGGCTTTCATCATTATTATGACTACCGTAATAACACTGATACTAACACCACTGCGCCACTACCACCATTACTGATAATAATAGCATTATTAATCTTTGAGCAGCCACGCTTTGTCTTTTCTGCCATGTTTTGGAGCATGTAATGTCCCTAAATTCAATGCCTTACAGTCCCTGCTTTTGGTAAGCATACTGAATGGCAATTATCCATTAACATAGTGGACAATATGAATGGAATTCGCTAAAACCTAAAACAAATAAAAACATGAACAAATCAAAAGGATGACTGTAAAACAGTCCTTTTACCAATCCTTGGTAGCATCTTGTACAATGTATATTTTGCTGGTTCAATCCCCTCAGTAAATATCCAGCTGTATAAATGGATAACATTGTAAAGAACTGTAACCTATGTAAGTCGCTTTGGATAAAAGCATCTGCTAAATGAATAAATGTAAATGTATTGACGTCTTACTTCTACTTACAGCATGGGATTAAACCCATTCAAAAAGGTACAGTCCCACAACACAGTGTCTCAGGAATGCCCTGAGTAACGCTACATCTTAAAAAAGATGAGATCACCTAGGGCACCGGGAATCCGGACCTCAGCTCCTCAAAATTACCACAATGCACTGCAGACCACGAGTGTTAAATCTTACAAAGCCCTGGCAACTCCGGGCCCCTCTGGTTTTTAACACCTTCAGAATACGTAATGCGCGATGGCACATTAATACAAGGGGGGGGGGTGCTGGAGAGAAGAGGAATGAACTCGGCCTTCTAAGAGGCACTTCGTTTAATTTTCCTGTCAGGGAGTGTAAACCGGAGCGCTGCTTAGGCCTGCGAAAGAGGGGGGCGAGAGGAGTCAGATGCGGTGTTTATCCTGTCCGCGCGGGGCCAGGCTGGTAAACGCGGGGACGTAAACTGCTTCTGACAGGGCCTCGAGAAGCTGAAACCCGGCTGAATGACTCTGCGAAGTGTGAGTGCCGGAGAAGAGGGTGGTCAGAGGGGAGGGCAGGCCGCGCGCCTCTCCCCCTCCCCATCTATCAGGTCCCTGTGTGGGACACATTACTCCTTTTGACAAAGCGTAGCTGAGATCTCTCTGTGACATGTGGCGTCTCCCAATGGTCCCAGAGGCCTCCCTGGGGTGAACAACAACTATGAGGGGTTAAAAAAAAAAAAAAGAAGAAGGTAAGAAACATAATCCTGAAACCGGATAAAATACATGCCCTCAGGGAACAGTAGATTTGAATGGGGGGGGACTGCTTTATTTGAGACTATCCAGTAAAATGTGAGCATGAAATCGGAATCCATTTGTCTGTCAAGTTTGGCTGTGGAGATTATGGTGGTCCACTCACTTGTGAAGCTCCACTGAAGCTTGGGCTGTGAAATCGGTCGTGAAGTTGTGGTCACGCGACTCCTATCATTAGCTACAATCTAGCGGGGCCAATTAAAACGCCAACACATCAAAACTTCAAAGAAAGTATTTCCCCTTTTTTTTCCTCCCAGATTCCAGCTTCTGGACTTAGATCTGTAAATGAACCACACTGACCACACTGTCCAGACTGAAGCTGACAGTGGGGAAGGCGAGTCAGCCATTATGCGGAGGGCTAAAAAGAAGACTGGACGCATTCACACACTCAGAGGATGAAAGACGCACACAACAATAGAGTGTAAATGTGATTCACGCAAATCCTCTAAAACACATCCACGATGCCCATTATTCCGGCAAGATTACTGCTGCCATTACTCACCCCATGCAATCCCGCAGCACAGGCAGAAGTGAGCGTTATAATGGGCCCGAGCATCAAACATGCATTACACGACAAAGAACCATTTTTAAATGGTTCAGACGTCCGTTTTAGGTTCTGTTCAGCGTTGATTGTCAGTGCAAAAGAGTGCCTGCTGGGTATCTAGGGTGGCCTGTGCTGTGCTGCTTTTTCGTTTAAAGAAAAGTAACATTAAGATATTTCCAGCCTTCCACCCCTTCCTGGTTCAGCTCTTCCCCGTCCTGGCCCCCCACGCCCTTCCCCGCCTGCTCTCTTAGTGGGATGACCAAACACTGATGTTCTGCACATGGGCCTACCACCTCTTCCACTGACCTCTGCTGTGCCACACATGCTGAGACTGAGCATGCTCACAGCTGGGCTCCTTACATTCCACCGGGTCACATGACACCTGAGCTGGCCTTCACGCTGTTCCTCACAGCAGAATTCCGCCACAGAACCGGTCGGTCTCTGCTGATCCTTCCACAGCAACGGAACAGACACGCTGGAGAAAAAGGGGGGGAGCAAAGTGCCTCTTCGAAAAGGAAGGCAAAGGTGAACACAAAAGCCTCCTCCGTCCCGCTTGGGGGTGATGCAGTGGTTTAAAAAAGCTGCTCCTCCCCCTGACTGGCAGGTAAGAAACGGCAGCGGATGATTCTGCTCAGACTGGAGATCAAGAAAACCAGCAGAGAAACATCTGGCTTGGACAGAAAGACATTCTATTAGCACAGTGTGTTACACACAGCTGAATAACCGTCTTGTTTCCTCCTACAGAAGCAAACTGTGGAACTGACACCATGTACATGGTAATAATTGAATGTCATATTTTAAGAAATGTGGTGCTGCAAGTCAACCCCGCTATACTTTGCGTGTAACTGCTGGCTGGTAGAGGAGCCTCTCTCTCAGCCATTGACAGACGGAGTGGGGATGGATGGCTGCCATATGAAGAATGTTACTGTGGTTTGGCACGGGCCCAACCATCACGCCTGGCTGTCTGCACTACACATATCTTACTGGCGCATTAGAAGAAGCCCAAACGATAGGCCGCGGTTCAACAGCGCTTAGAGCGGCCCCCGATTATCTGAAACCCAAAGAGACCGTGGAGCAGAGTGCCAAAAGACACAGGAGGAAAAAAAAGAGAAGTCATTTATCTTATCTGTTATGATGGGGCTCTTATCTTGGCCTACTTTGGCTTCGGTGGAAACCACAACACTGTTGAATGTGTGTTTACGGCTGCGCTGTGTATGCGCGCTTGATTTAAGAGTGTTTTGGTGGCAGATTTAAGTAGGACACAGATGTTGAGACCGAATGGGCGTGTGCAGATGTTTCTGCTTCAGACAAAGAGCTCAGTATGTGAGGGTGTGTGTGTGTGTGTTGGGGGGGGAATGGGCTGAGGAAAACTTTTTCGCAGTTGGAGCTACTTTGAACAGGTCTCCAATCCTGAGACTTCAATCCGATAGACAGCCCATTGCACAGATGCACCCCGATAATGTGTGCTCTCGTGCTTAAGATCCTCACATTCTTGCATCTTTGGATTCTTATCTCCTGATTGACCTTAGGGTCTTGGCAGCTTATCAATACATATACATGCATATCGCTCTTTTTCATGGTCTTAGTATTGTTTCACCAACACCTTGAAAAAGGAGCAGGACCCTAATCTCAGTCTCAAATCTTTTGTTTATGAATTACTCTGAGAAAAAAAAAAAAACAACACATGTATGCATAAATTTACTTTTCCATTTCAGTGAATCGGTATGCTATAATCACGGACAATGTGCTCTCTGTCCCATTAATATCTCTGTCAATAGCTCTTACCTACCAACCAAATACTGAAATTACTGACCACAATCTCAAATGAATACCCAAATTAACGCTAATAATAGCATTTATAAAATATAGAAACCAACTGCCTAACACTGGTTTCTACAGTTACCTTCATTAACAGATATATTTAGAAGACCTTACCAAAATAAAATTTACTGCCCATGTGTTTAAAATAACCCAAATGTACTGATGCACACATGAATTCAAACTAATTGAAAAATTTTCCTGCAATACCTGTTACAGGTTCATTTAGTCTTCAATTACATTACATTCAGAAGCAGGCACACACACCTACAACCCAATCACACCTGCATTTACGCCCCCCCCCCCCCCCCCCCCACAGGATGAGAAGAGCTGCATTCTCCACACAAGCCTTTTTAGGTTTTACAGGATTGTATTGGCTGACCGCAGCTGTCCTTTGCAAATGGATTTGGAAGAGAACAGCGATATACCTGGAGGATGAATTTAACAGACAGGCTGTGTAAATGTACATGAGAGAGGACTGACAGGGAGCCTTTCATGCAATTCTAACTGCTCCCACTGACAGCCGATGGCTCTGCGAATCTCACACATGGGTACTGTTCATTTTTATTCACATTTTGCTTTTGCCAGCCTTGATCCTCCAGCCAAAGCTAAGTGCTAAGTCTTCAGGAGTATTCATGTTTTCAGAATTCTGGCCATTGAGTCCAATCTTATGTCCCTCATGGACAGCAACAATGCTTATCTTATAATTCTCTCATTATTAACACAAGCAGAAGCAGGCCTTCAGGTCTCCCAACATCCATAACATACATTAAATAGAGACGAAGGAGAAATAAACTGAAGACTGTCACTAATTAATCTGGTGGAACTACGGGGGGGGGGGGGGGGTCTGCTGTATTGTGCGTGTGTGTTGTGCTCAGGTACACTCTCAGGTATGCTTTGAGGCACACCTAAAGCTTTGACACGACCCTTCTCTTGAGTCTGACAGTGAATTTGTCGAAGGTGACAAGGCGAGGGAGGGCGATCTGCCTCCGATCTCCAGGAGGAAGAGACGACGGCTGCCCCCTGTTCTCTGGCACACTGGAGCTCTCTAGAGTGAAAGAGCTGCAAGTACATACGACACAGACCGGTCCTCTGGTGCTTGCAGCGTGTGCCTGAGATTTACAAATTCATACTGAAAACTGAATTTGCACACCTGAAAAAAAAAACATACTGCAGGTGTGCGGGAGCAAAAAGCGGTTAAACGGACAAGAAACTCGAGCACACTGTCTCCTTTTACCCCCTGCATCCAGCATGAAGAACAGGGTTCTCGTTTGACAACAGCAAATGCTTCATTCACAGAGACCTTCCTCAGAGCATTGATGAAAAAAGGATACTCAAAGGTATCTCCAGCTCCCACGATACAATATTAAACTAAAACTTGTATACCACCATGTATTTTCAATCTGTTTTTTCCTCTCAATAGTAAACACTACCAGCATTTTGCAGGAAGGATTGCACTCCAGCAATTTGTTGTGCCCACTTTGGCAACATAACGCAGAAATATTATACCTGTAAAAGGAAAGTACTGATCCATTATACTGCATTCTCTGCTCTCAAATAAACGTTGCCAGCGTTTTGTAGAGGGGGTTGCCCTGTCATAAAGGTCTTCCCCTTTGTGGCACAATACACAGAGCACATATCCTTCAGATGGAGTAAGACAAGGACACTTTCACTCATGTAAACAGCACAGTGTGCAGTATTTAAATAGCCCTAACCTTACAGTTGAGAGTCCAGCACACTAACCACTACAACACCCTCCTGCCACATTCTCCACATCTGTTCAGCAGTAAATAACTGTCAAGCTTCTGGAAAATTCTGCAACATGCCGGAGACACGGGATGAAGGATGGCTTCCCCATGGAGAGATGAGTCCAGCATGCTGATGTTTTCGGGACACCAGCTACTGAGAGTTAATGGAAACATGATGTTCAACATGACACGCAAGGTCCAAGTCCCCATTCACTCTTGCAGGAACGCACAAGGCTAAAACTTGCACACCCTGAGTGTTACCCAGCATGCTCTCCTTCCAGATTTACCCTGTTGCTGGGCGTGGCAGAGAGGCTTGGTGAGGCAGAGATATCCTGCCAAGGCAGTGTGGCATAACAGATAAGGAGCTGGGCCCCAGAGGCTGCGGGTTTGATTCCCAGGCGAAATCCTATGATCGTATCGGCAAGCTCGGATCTGAACCTTCATTGCCTCAGTAAATATCCAGCTATATAAATTCATAACGTGCAAGAATGTGAGCTGTGTAATTTACCCTGTATGAGGGTGTCTGCTAAGCTAATACGTTAAGTAATTAAACGCCTCATTTCAGCCACATCTGCGTGCATCACCATTTTACACTGCCTTATTTACAGTTTGCATTCTGAGAAACACAAAACGGTAATCAGAACTGAAAATGTCAAACGCAGTTACATGTTTAAGACAACGTGCCCAGGGAAACTTTCAGGAAATAACTCCTCAACATCATCCAGTGAGGAACTCCCGCTGACTGCTGTTGTAAAGATCAGGGCAAAGCCACCCAGAGGACAGAGATATGCAGCCTATTTAGCTTACATTGAGGTATTAATTCTGATTGACACGTTTTTTAATCAAATAATTAAGCACCGAGGCTGCCCGCTTAGGACATGTCGATCGGGCGTCAGCCCGTCAAACGCGCGGCGTGGCTCTCCTCACCGGGGCACGGACGCAGCGACCTTTGCCGAAAGGGCAAGGCGATCAGGCAGCAAATAACCTCTCGCCAGGGCTGCTGCGATCCTCACATCTTCTGCCTTTGACGAGGGTGGCACCTCTGCCGCCGGCTGGAAAGACCGGTGGTGGAGTCACGTGATGATGATTCGGCCATGAGGACAACCCAAGGGTAGAACTCCCAGTGTGAAGATATCACCCTCTGAACACATATTATGGCTGACCCAGTAAAGACATAACTCATTGGGTTACATGCATAAAAATCTGTTTTTTTAGCCAACCAAAGTAATTACTGTCTTAATCTGAATGGTAAGCAGAAAATGAATGTGGAAAAGCAAAAGATTTCCATTTCAGCCAATGGTGCTGAGCGTGTGAATCACAAAGTCAGCCACCAATGCAGCGATGTGACCCTGGAGTACTGCTGCCCTTGAGTGTCGAGCTTAAATGTCGAGCTGGTCATGAAACGCTAAACAGCTGTATCTACATTTCTGCCAGGTTTAGTCTCACGCTAAGCCTTAGGTGCTTACCCCACTCAGATTCAAGATTCAGATCCAGAAAATTCCATCCTGGTAGGAGAAATTAGATGGATCCTCACTGAAAACTGACCACATTCCCCTCACTAAGGCAAGCCTTCAGTGTGTGTGTGTGTGTGTGTGTATGTGTGTATGTGTGTGTGTGTGTGCACAAGAGAGAACATGGGTTTTATATGGGGTATGTGGGCAAACCATGTTTGGCCTTGTTACTATTACGGTTGTGATTCCTTCAACATATTGTATACGTAGACATTTTGTTGAAGTGATGCTATGTATTAATCACGTATTTATAAACCAAATACAAACAGCAAGGGCAATTTTTGCCCTTCACTGGATACTGGCACCTCTTCAGTGGGGGAGGGTAATAAAAAATTCTGATACTGAGTCCAATTTTGATTTGGGAAAGATGGAAATTATGCAAAATATACTTGAGGTTCCACTGGGAGGGAAAAAAGCACAGTGCTCTTGCAAACATTCGCATGGATAATTGGACACAAAGTGTAAAGTTTGAAGCAATTCTGTAGTCAAGCTGAACAAGAAAAATCCTTCCCCCACGGTTCCTCTCCAGTTGAGGAAACGGACGTTTACCTATGCAGTCATATTTAGAGAGGAGCACTGGCACCAGACTTTACTGAATCAGTCAGTCTCTCTCACACACACACACACACACACGCGCACACACGCGCACAGCCATATATAAATGTAACATATCTACAAAGGTGCACACACCACAGAACTACAAATAGAACATTTCCTCCTCAATGTTTCTCTCCTCCACAGATCAGCTGGAGTCACTCTTTGAAATGACTTGAGTTGATTATGGAAATGAAAAAAAGCACTGCTCTGTCGGGGCAGGTGGGGGGGGGGGGGGGGGGGGGCTGATCCCAGATCAGTGCAGGCAGAAACAGTGCTGCTGTGTGCGCAGACCATAACCTCCTCCAATCACAGAATTTCCAGACACACATACACAGAGAAACGTTTCACAGACAGCCACGGGGCTAACTCCCAGGACCCAAGTCTGGGAATCATCAAACCGTGTCTGAGATCATCAAACACACGCCAGGGTGATCAGAACCAGCCTGTATCTGGGAGAACTTGACGGACCCTTCGACCTACAGAAAGCCGACCACCGGGGTCTCGGAAAGGTTTGCTCTCTCTCTACAACCATTTGCATTACAATCTCACACAGTCTAAACATCCAAGCTTCTTTGCTCTGCTTTATGGATTCGTGTACCGTGGGAATATGCAAAATGAATCTCCCTCTCTTCCAGAGACAGTCCTCCGGAGCCTGGATCCTCAGACTGTGACAGACATTTTTGGGTTGAGTTGAGACAGAGGAGGAATCTAATAAGACACTTTAACTTCATTAATGAAGTCATGTGGGAGGGGTTATCCCATCCATTTTTCTACCATTTGCTGAGGAGTAGATATGGATTATCACATATACCACAATTTTTTGTAAGTGTAAAACTGGAATAATCAATCATTACATGGTAAAATTGGACTTCTCTTCATAATTATATTGAAACACTTGTATACATTCACTGCCTCGGGGCATAGAGATACAGAAATACAGTTATCTAATATTCTATAATGTATGTATACAGGTTTATACAAAGTACAGAATGGCACATTAATCGATGTCTTGTAACTTCATAACAGGAGTGTTTTGGATCCTTCAATAATTAGTCACAAAAGCACACAGTTACTAATAATAAGGAGTGTATTACTTCTTGTCATCTTTGTAGTTGCCTGGGTATTGTCATTAGGGGGCCACATTTTGGAAGCTGTGTTGTACAGAGATTAATTTACAATTGCTTACAACAATCAAACTGAAAAATGGAGGCCACAGGATAACCACATGCTTATTTTCCATTAAGCAGCACATTTTTATGAAGCAGCAGTACATCTTGATATGGATGTAAAAAGCATTCATGCAACAATTGATAACCATTATGATTTATTAAAATGCTTCTTATAATTTATTCAGTCCACTCTTGCTTTGTAAATCACTCTGGATTAGAGCGTCTGCCAAGAGACAGATGTAACTGTCTGAACTTCCCTTTATTAAAGGAGTCAAGCAATAAGAGTATAGCAGAGACCCAGCTGTTAGTCCCAAACCATGCACTAATGTACACACACACACAAGCATGCACACCCCCCCACACACACGCGCGCGCGCGCATGCACACATACCCACACACACACACCACACCACAAACACACACACCACACACAAACACACACACACCCACACACACAAACACACACAGACACACACACAAACACACCACACCACAAACACAAACACACACACCATGCACACAAACACAAACACACACACCACGCGCACGCACACACACACACACACACACCACACACACACACACACACACCACACACACACACACACACACACACACACACACACACACACACAAACACAAACACAAACACAAACACAAACACACACACACACACACACACACAAACACATACACACACACAAACACACACACCACGCACACAAACACACACACAAACACACACACAAACACACACACACACACCTCTATTGCTCGTCTGGCAGCTGGATCGTGCTCAGGCTGCAGGCTGGGCTGAAGGCTGGGCCCATAAGAACATCAATGCACCCCCCATTGGACCCGTTTCGACAGGGTTAACTGCATCTTCACCCAGACAGAAGCAGCTCTGGAATAATTGTTTTTTTAGGGGCTGGGATTATTGATTCCCTGTAAGGGGGGGGTAATGAATTTGGATCCTCCGCTCCATGCATCCGAGGACGCGTTAACCTTCGGGGAGGAGGGCCAGGATGGGAATTTTACGCGCAACAAATCTGCCTGGAAGGCAAAGAGATTTAGAGCTGAATCAGGGGGTCCTCGCAGCTGCCTGTTTAACACCGAAACTCTCCCCGAACCTCTCTCCTCTTGGTCCGCACTGCTTTGCTCTGCAGAACAAAGAAACAACGGTGGAGGACCACACCAATGTGTCACCAAAATAGGGGCAGCAGTGTAGCATAGCTGTAAGGAGCAGGGCCTGTAACGAAAAGGATGGCGGTTCGATTCCCCAGTGGGCCACTGCTGCTGTACCCTTGGGCAAAGTACTTAACCAACAATTGCCTCAGTAAATGTCCAGCTGTATAAATGGATAATATGTAAAAATTGCAACACGTGAGTTGCTCTGGATAACAGCATCTGCTAAATGACAATAATGTAATGTCACTGCACATCTTGTGAAGGTATGGCACTGAATATAATTGGGGGAAGGCGAGACCTCAACTAGAGCCTATTTCTGACCAGGCACCAGATGTGATGAGGGAGCAGCACTGAGAGTATAGCTGCATCACACATTCATAAACAGTCCTGTCCCTCAAGGCTATTTGCCTTTCTGATTCTCCACACATGTTTATATAGCATGTGTGATGTGGATTACACTGAGTGGATTAGGCATTTTAACTAAACGAACCTTTGACATTTTCTTCATTAGAGTAGCAATTTGTATTAGTCTGGTGACACACTTTCAAATCCACACTGGCCACAGAGGTAGTTTTTTTTCATTTTTCAACGCATGAACGAAATGCATAAATGGCAACGTCGCTAATAACTACAAAGACTTCGTATGACTGCATGGTCATACTTCCTGTAACTACTCTAGTCTTCCACCATTGCAGTAGTGCATTGTGGGGGACAATGGGGATGCATTCTGTAGCTTAGTCAGTCCTTTGGATTGAATAGAGGCCACTACTCACAGACACAGACACAGACAAACACGTACATGCAGACACACACACAGACACGTACACACACACATTGCGCTGGGCATCTGTGTTGGCATGCCGAAAGAGGTGCTGCAAAATCATCTGGGACATTTAGATTATCTTTCCTTCTCTGTCAGCTCTGGCGTGATTTATTAGGCAAAGCTCCGGGGCGCCGTCATAATAAGGTTGTCCTCATATCTCCCTGCGTGTCAAATTAGTCAGCTGGTCTGACAGGAGACGGTTGTTTCATTTAAGAGTACTGCTGTGGCTTCCCTTATCTCACGGCAAGGGGGGAGTCGACAAACAGCTACAAGCTTGCGTCAATCAAATCCTGATCAAATAATTTGTTTAGCCCCCCCCCCCCCCCCCCCGTTTTCATGTTATATGTCCATTACATGAGGGTGCAGCTGCCAAATAAATGAAGTGCAGTGGTGTGGTGTAAAGGCGATGAACAGGGCTTGTAACTAAAAGTGTGGTGGTTCAAATCTCAGATGGGTCATAATGTGAATAAATGTATAAATGGATAATGTAAAAACTGTAAGCTATGCAGGTTTCTCTGGATATAAGCATCTGCTAAGCAAATGTAATTTAAAGTACTGCCCATGGACCACATACCCTGAATTAGTCTTTACGTGCTTTGAAATCTGATCCCTTCCTGGGAGTTCAGCTAGGTGATTTGCAGTTTAGTACACCCTGAGCATGTTATGAACATACCAGAGTGGGGATAACGGCGATGATCATTTATGACTGGCTGCAGCCGTCCCTTCTGTCTTAAACTTGATTGGAACTTTTCCTGGAGATCTTCAACCAAAGGCTTTGTTTAAAGCACCACGCTTCTTATCACTCTGCCGGACTGCCTATAAGGGCCAGCTGACTTTTCTCCAGTGTGTGCGTGTACCTCAACTCTAGAACTTGACACGCTAGCAGACTTACAAACAATAGCTTGGGTGGTTTTGCGGGATGCAGCCGATTTGGGTTTCGTCTCAGTCCACGAAGGCATGCGCATCGAACCTGACGGAGCACTCGTTTGCTAATGAAATGAATATCAGCTGTCCTCTCTCGTGGTGGGGCCTATCCCTTAGCCTATAATGAGGCAACAGCAGTCAACTCCTTTGTGAAAAAAAAAATTGCCTCCCTGCACTGTCTCACTCCACAGAAGTCTCCATTGTTATTTCACAAAAGGATTCTGTTCCTCGTTCATTAATGCCGGACAGACCTTATCGGCAGAGCTGTTGGATCAGGAGAAACAGCAGCAGCGTTCATCTAGGGATTTGAATCCATGACCTCTTGGACCGGGAATGCACAGTCTTCGCAGTTCCATTAACGCTACAGGGTCCTGCTTTTCGGTAACACTTCAGAAAATGGCACATGTGTGTTATGAATGCTCAATGAAGCATGAAGGACTCTTACACATCAGTAGAAAGACTACGTTGTTGACCTTTAGTGCAACATTAATAAATGTTAGTAAACATGTTACTGACATGGAGGCCTGGGTTGCCAAATGAAGAGTGTTCCCCACAAGATTACAGAGCCCACCACTGAGGCAGGAACATATACACTACGCATTTTAACCTTGTGTTGAATTTTCCCGTTCTGGCATTCCCTGTATCCCCCTTAACACATTCACTAACATTTATTAATGTTGTACTAAACATCAAACAAATTTTAAAATTTTATGATAGAATGTATGGTACATGTATTAAGGCTTTATTATGCATTTATTACAGCATATTGGGTTTTTACTCACTAAAGCACAGAATTCCTAACAGTGCCGAGTGTGCATCTGCCCTGTGGGGCAGAGTAGCAGCTGACAGCACAGTGTAAAACACCACACGAGAAACATGAAAAGTTAAACGGTTGTTTTCTACATGGAATAACATGCAGAAATGTCTACTCCCAGATCAGTAGGAGAATACAGTAGAATGTGCCAAGCGTCTCCAGTAAGTCTGACCCTGAATAAGACTAACCTATAGCTTAATGCATTCTGTCCATCAAAAAATGGAAAACCTTTGATTACAGACAGGAGCTCGACTGAAAGCAAACACTACTGTATTACGCAGAGGAGAATGGTCAAGACCGCTGAATCCAGAGTGTCAGTAGTATTTTCTTGTCTCAGGACTTTGTCATTACCTATACCACTGTCTTTCACAACTAATCAAGTGGTCAGAGTCAAGTGAGAGAGAGTCTGACGCCAAAGTCAAGCGATCATTAACATGAAGGCATCTTACTGCGCTAAAGTGACATATGGTAGATGGAGAACTGGCCGCATGGCCATGACATCAAAAGCACAGGAAAACACAGCTCTTTAAAGCCCAGAGACCAGCTGGCCCTTTCTGATTGTGTAGAGATCAATCAACAATGGAGAGAAAGCCAGGCAGGATACATGATTGAATTTTGGGGAAAAAAAAGTGGATTTGAAAGATCAATTTCCTTCACTCGACAAAGTTTCCGTTGGGTGGAATAAAGCGCACTTCACATGAAGCCAGTTTTATATTCCTTCATGCGCAAAGCAGCTTTGATCCGGAACCACAGGCGGCGCATCTTTAAACAACACGCTCCTATTCGGTGCAACTCTCTCATTCTGAAGGCAAATCAAAAGCCACGCTCGCACTTCCGACTTGTAAACGTTTCGTTACGAGACGGAGATCAGTGGGATTTCTCCCTCGTTCCTGGGTTTGAAGTTTCCTCTCTGCTCTACTGTGCCACGCAGAGAAAAGAGTGGCAAAAAAAAAAAGCCTTTCTACACAGGAGAACCTTTTTTTCACGAGGAGAGCCAACCTTATGCATATTTTTAAAATCAGATTTCACATTAGCATTGCAGATGTGCATCTTTCAGAACAAGGAAAAACTCATATGATTTGTTAGGCATAACCCTCTGAAATTAAACCATAAAGGCTTGATTTATTATAAGCAGCAAAAAATGAGGAGTTTGTTTGCAACTCAGCAGCTTAGAAATTGCACTGTGCTAGGAAATTTATGCAAGATGCTAATTTGGTATACAAAATGTACTTTACATAGAAAAGGCAGTCCTATTTCACACCATGTACAATGTATACGAATAAAATTACAACATTATTACATTAAGACAATTTGTAACCATCTATGTAATGACACAGTAAGCACTAAGGATCATGCTTTTGTTTGTATGTCATTTGCTCTATCATTTCAACCTCAGATTATTATTATTATTATTATTATTAAATGTTATGTATAATATTATTAAATATATAGCCATTTCCTTTTCTATGGCTGCAAAGATTTCTCATGTTGAGCAAAACTGCAGCATGTATAAAGGAGAAACAGGATTTTTTGTGTGTGTGTGTGTGTGTGTGTGTGTGTGTGTGTGAGAGTGTGTATGTGTGAGAGAGAGAGAGAGAGAGAGAGAGAGAGAGAGAGAGGTGTGGCTCATGACATGTCAATCACAGTTCCATCACCAGCTGGTAAAAATGTTTTCACAATCTGAGGCCATTGCTCTCAGGCCACTGCAAACATCAAACCAGCCGCCAAAGGCGTGAAAGAGTGACAGTCTTCACATCTCCCTCCCGCTGTTCCCCGCATCCAGCCGACACAGAGAAGGAGAAAGCACAAAGGCGGTGTCAGTCAGGGGGAGAATTTCCCCCACAGGGGTAAAACTGGTACCCCAGCTCAGCACGGGAGGGTTGTGCTCTCTTGTCTTGGTACATTAAGAGTTGGAGTGAGGTCGTCCGTGTGAGGACACATGTGAGCGGGCTTACATGCTGTGCTTAAGTATTGTAAATAGAGATATTGGGGTGTGTGTGTGCCAGTGTGTGTGTGTCTTCATAAATGTGTGTGCCTGTAGAAATGTGTGTGTTTACGCACATGTGTGTACATGTGTGTGTCTGTGAATGTGTGAGTGGTAAGCTACTTTGGACAGCTGGGGAGCAGGCATCCCTTAATAAACGTTTAAAAATAAACGTTATTTAATTTAATCAGAAATTGCAGGTGTGACACTTGCTGATTGTCCTTTGATAAGAAACATCAACTAATGTCACAGAGGGAGTCCATAACTGACAGCTGCCATATTGTAATAAGAGTTCTAAATCGGGTATTTTGTTTCCACACTCAGCAAGAATCATCTTATATTGAAACGGATTCTCAGTGGGTATTCAGTATCTCCACCACAAACATATTTACAGTCTATGGTAACACACAGCAGCAGGGGTCAATGGCAGTTTGGATTAACTGCTAATTCCTGCACCAAAAGTAGAATTTGCTTTGGACTCAGCTCAATGCCTCCATTTTTTTTTAGACGGACTTGAGGAGAATGCAGATTTCCTTTCTTGATACTGAGGAGGGTTTATGCTTTGCAACAGCAAATACCCCTCATTGGTGGTTATGTTATGCTGGTTATGTTGTCTGCCACAGTGAATTGTCATGGAGAAAAAAGGGGAAAAAAAAAAACAGACAAAATAGGCTTATGGTGGCAACATTTCACAACAGAAGGATGATGATCAGAACAAAGCCTTATGCCTCATATGGACAGTACAAGTATACAGAAAAATCCAAAGGTTTAGACTCTCTCAAACTGCAAAAGCAGACACCACAAATAAAGTTCGTTTTTTAAAAATAAGACTGTCACGAGCAACCAGTGGATGGATACAGTATGTAGCATGACGTTTGATTTACCCAAATGCGACAACCACTTGAATTAAAACACAACTTCCTGTCTCAACATTTTGTTTTTACCGACAGAATCCGAAAGGCTTGCATGCAGCAATAGCAGACATGTTTTTGCTGACCCTGTGAAGGTAATGGCAGAGAAATCTGAAGCAGAAGCAGGAACTCAGTGATGCTGCACTTTGCGGCCTAAAAGCATCAGTGGAAATCAAACAACCCGCACAATAAAATGATATATGTAGCAACTAGCATGATGATGGTGAAGAATATGCAGCCTCACTCTGCTGGATGGTAGCTTTACATGAGTGGTACAACTGCTTGAGCTAAGAGGCAATATCCTGCCTTGTGTTTTCAAAGGCAGAACCCTAAAAGCCTGTATTTGGTGCATACCTGGTGCACCACAGACCGATGACTGTGGGGCATTATCTCTCCTGATGAAGACAGTTATGAAATATCACAGATAATTATCTCACGGAGACCTTTAATGTTCCCCACACGTTTAATGTCTGCCTGACACAGAGGTAATAAAAAAGGAAGAAAAATCAAAAAAAGATCAAAAACCAAACTTGAATCAAGGGCGAGGGTAATCGTGAGGAACTTGCCGATGATCAAAAGCTTTGGTTAAGAAAAGAGAAAAGCAGGAATAAAAAGCTTAAATTAGTTATTGATGAAATATCAAGAATGATCTTTTAATTTAGTGGCACAACACGCAAATGCAGCACAGTCTTCAGCATTAATCTTCAGAGAAAGGCACTGTCACATCACTGATCATTCAGCACCCCCTAATGTAGCTCTCCTAGAGATGGCCCTGACACCGGGGGACATGGTTTTGAGACCCCGTGAATATGATCCTCTCTATACGTCAGTGCTGACAGGGCCATTCAATGCTAGTTTTGTTGACAGAGTTCTCCTCTTCCTTACTGAACTGGTTGAGAGCGGAGGCAATATCGTGCAAAGCTTTTGCTATTTCAGAGAAACAATGCAATGCCAAATCACCCACGGAACTAGAACAACATTCATTTCTTTACTTTTTGTGAGGGGAGGGGTTATATTGCTGGAATGACTCTTTGCATTGAATTCAAACTCTCCATTAGCAACACCATGATTCATACTTTGCTGATCTTCATTCTGCAGTATTTCTTTATAAATCTGTTATACACATAATGGATTACTTACACTGAACTAAATTAATTTGTGGGCTGGAAGAGGCATATAATAAAGTTTCTGTATAAATTAAAAATAAAATATAAAATAATGTTTCTGTATAAATTAGTACAGGTATGCAGCATCTAAGAACAGTATGAAGCATTACAACTGACTTTCAACCTCTGAAATACTGCCCTCTAAATCGATAAATTATTCAGCTATAAATTAAACTGAATTTAAGAGTTATTCGCTGGCATTTTGTGCATATGATGAGATACACACCAACAGCAGAGGTCTGCATTTTCTCAAATGTCTTCCACTTTCTCAAATTCAGCTTCTTGTTTTGGGTACCTTGTATGACTGCGAACGTGAAAATGCATATAACAACACTGTTGAAAGAGGAACATTGAGCGTGGCAATTATCGAGAACACTAATTTACAAACAGGATTCAGCAAACCCGGAATGCTTGTCTTAGAAATAAACACTTCCTAGGACTAGAGGGACATTGATTTCAGCATCAGCAAAAGTTCAAGAAGGCAATTGTTCTTGACAGCAATGAGAATTTAAATGCAAGTAAATGCCAGAGCATAGATTTAGTTAATAACATTACACTCTAAGAACTACACGCACTACCTTAATTAGTAAAATTTGTACATGCTTCAGACAGTGGAGAGATGTTACAGCAGCTTAAGATTAAAGGTGGCAGTTTACCATGGAGACCTCTTGCGAGTCAATGATGGCAATGCTTCAGAGTCCTTAATCTTCTGTCAATCAGAGCCCACGGGTCCAGCCATGTATCACCAGTTCAAATGAAGTCTATGGTGAGGGAAGATTACCCAGTAATCCCTGGCTTTTTGAGCTGTGGGTCATGCGTGAAGACAGCATATTTGTACATTCTTGAGCAGTTTCAGTATCTAAAGTACAGGCATTGCCTACGAATGTTTCTGATGGAGCAGGGAGAATGATCTAGTAATGACAACAAACTGTTCTGACCATGGGAAGGACTGTGCTATACATACAAGTATTTAACATGGAAATTTCTTGCTAAAATGATGTCTTCCACATCGCTTGCTTCTTTCATTTTACCCCATTTTAATCTGTCACCCACTTGCTGAATTCTGCCTGTACGCATGACCCTTTCAGATACTGAGGCCTCCCCGTTTTCATACAAATTTGAATTCAGTTTTTTGAAACCTTTTTTTTTTTCTAAACCTCATGATTTAATTAATTCTCACGTCTACAGAAACGGACAACTTCACCTTCAGAGATCACTCCTGTCGTCCTTATTCAGCTGAGATTCACACAGCCATTAGCATTGCATGAAAAATCCCAGTGTTTCAAATGTAAGTGGGAGTGGCCTTCACATGCATCTATCAACAATCCTTGTATTTTATAATTCACTTGCAGAAACAAGTCCTGCTTGATACATATGGCTAAATTAGCTTGATGTAGAAACTTGCCTGTAAGTGCTGATCTAAGAGCAGATTTCCTAGCCACAGTTATAACCTTACTCATTAAAATATAACAGCAAAACTGTCCCTAAATCAGCACTAATGTGCAGCTTCTGCCTGGCGCAGCTAAATTAGCAGACCATGGCCTTGAATCAAGACCTGCAGAGATTTGAGGAAGCGATTCATTGAAGCAACGGCACTGCTCCACTGGTAGGAACTTCATAAAGAAAGGCACAGATATGTGCTGAATGCGTTTTCATGCACATATCTGTTCCAATAGGAGTCTGCAAAACTTATATTTGTATGTGCGTGAACAGCCTTGCCAATAATTTGCATGACAATGGCATCTGTTTGAAAATTAGGCACGTTCTGAATAGACAATGTTGCTTTCAGTGAGTGATACTGGCAGAGAGACAGTGAGGAGTTGAGCAGAAGCAGTTGCACCAACAGCTCACTCGAAAACAGATGTGTTGTTCATCCCGCCCACTCCTGTAACACTCATCCCACGGCTAGCACTGAGAACCTGGCTGCACACATACACACACCTGCTCTCTCCCTCTCACTCACACACACACACACACACACACACACACACACACCTGCTCTCTCCCTCATACTCACACACACACACACACACACACCTGCTCTCTCCCTCTCACTCACACACACACACACACCTGCTGTCTCCCTCACACTCTCTCACTCACTCACACTCTCTCACACACACACACACACACACACACACACACACACACACCTGCTCTCTCCCTCACTCACACACACACACCTGCTCTCTCTCTCACACTCACACACAATCTGCTCTCAAACACACACACTCTTTCACTCATGCACATGCACGCATACACACACACACACACACGCATGTGCACGCACGCATACATGCGCGCATACAACCTGCTCTCGTAAACACACACACACACCTGCTCTCAAACACACACACCCTCTTTTTCACACTCCCTCACACACACTCTCTCTCACTTACGTGCATGCACACGCGCACACACACGCACACACACACACACACACACACACACACACACACACACACACACACACACCGTCTCTCTGCACCTTGCAGTGCTGTTTTGAGCAGCTAAAGAAACCAAGCAGAGCCCTGTCTCAGCAAAGCACAGCCGCATCAACAACACTGCTCCTGTCTGTGCCGCCAAGTCAGAAACGGCTGATCCATGCTCCAAAAAAACACCGTTCCCATCCCCCAAATCACCGGAAAAACTAACAACCTTTAAAGACAGTAAGTAAGAGAATCATCCAACAGCACACATGAAAATACACTGCTAGTGCGTGTGAACTGCAGCACACACGGGTGTTTCGGTTGGTTTTAAAGATTCTTCTGCAGATCGTGCCTACTCTAAGTGATGCCGACAGTGCAACAGTATGGTTTAGCAGTAAGGGGCAGGGATCACAAGCAAAGGGCTCAGACAGCACTGCTGTTCTACCCTTGGGCAAAGCACCTAGCCCAGAATTGCTTCAGTAAAATGAGTAAGTGGAAAAGATGTAAGCATTGTAATCTATGTCAGTCACTATATAAAAGCATCAGCTCAGGAAATAAATGTAATGCAAATGTAATAACAATGATAACAGCAACATACTCAGAGAAGCCTTCACTAAAAAAAAAACATTGGAGAGGTATTATCAGCCACAAGTGTCATTAAAATGCATGCTGCGGTTCAATGGCACAAAAAAGCACAATCTAATTAATAAAAGGTGAGGTTATTTTGGGATTGATTTGAAAATTGCGTTCCAATCAATAGTTCAGCTCTCGTGCCTTTACTCAGCAGTGCTCCAGTTTGCAGGGAGGCACTCCACCGCACTGGGAGAGCCGGCATTAATTACATCCTTGGCCAGATTTAATAGCAAGTGTGCTGATTTGAAAACTCACTTATTTACAACACTTAACAACAGAAAAAAAAACACATCCTTTTTGTTTTGGTAACTGGCGGTGCTGAATGCCTTCTCTCTGCATGAGACTTGTTATCTCAGTAGAACTATCTACGTGCAACCCAACAGCCTCCAGCATATAAGACAATGGGAGAAAACAGCAGCAATCCTGGGCTTCAGGGCAGCATACACAAAGTCAGGTTAGCGCTAAAACAGCAGTCTCTAGCCATCTTCCTCCACAGACTGAAGACCCACTGCTTCAGACTGCATCATGACCCCTCCACATAATTATAAGACTTCAAGTCTCCTTTTCTTGTATATTACTCACAATCAATCAGCCAATCACATTTTATTTGTTATACCACATTTTTACAATCAAGAATGTCACAAAGTGCAGAATATTACCACATCACTGTATGGTATATAATTAGTAGTGGTATTAGACTACATATTGGTTCCCCCAACTAGTTATAACACTTAAAATTTTCATTTCATTGTATATTACTGTAGGGTATTTTAGCACTTTTTACTGTAGCATTTATTATATATTCAGCATGGCCCCCCTTATTATAATGTCACTTATTATGTGACAGACTGCCATACAGTGGGTTCAGATGTAGTCTGATGTTTCATTTATTTACTGGTGTTCACAGTGCCTTCATTCACAGTTTTGTACCAGTTAGCAAGTCATTCCGGATAAATGGCAAAATGTAATGTGATGGATACCGCTAATCAATAACTGTGGTTTGAAATGGTGCTATCACCCTGTCAGTTCTGTCAGAGGCTGCTTAAAAATACAATAGTACTGACAGGCGATTTGTCCAAAGGTGGATGTGGTTTATTTAAAATCACTGACCAAATGCCACTTGGGTATTTACAAATGTTATTTGTTAAATCTTACTAGCATTGCACAGAGCAAATTTGTGACATACTGCTCACAAATAATGGAGTTTATTCCAGAAATCACAAGGATTACATTTATTCACATTCCTCTAATTAGTACTCTGTAAATCCTCTTCTGGCATGGATTACAAGAGGCTGACAAGAGGCAAGATTTTATGAGGTTCTGGCACTTCTGTATGGGATTTCTGACCCCCCCCAGCAAAATTGTTCTTGGTCCCTCAGATCTTTTGCTTTTCATTTTTGAATTGCTTTGTCAAGTATGAACGCTTGGTTTGATTGCAAACGTTTGACTGCACTGAGGTCTGGAGACTGAGATGATTAGCTGAGAACATGTTCTTTGTGCTCAATTAACCATTTCCTTGCAGATCTGGATGAAAGCTTTGCATCACTGCTATTCAGGAGAGCCCATTTTAAGCCAAATCTAAGCGTCTTCACAGAAGGAGCCAAAATGTGCTGGACATGTGTTGGAGTTCATTTCTATATCTATCTGTGCATTCTTGTACATGCAAATACAAGAAAAAGACTCTAGAAAAGATCCAATGGTGAACTCTGTTAGTGCTTTTCCCCCCTTATGGCACTGTACGGCACAACCCTGTGGGTAATTGGCTAAAATGATTGCCCTTTGGCATGGGAGTGGCCCCCGGAGGATACACTAATTGCAGAGCGCTGCAGCGCTGGGTCCTATTGATTATCAGTCTTTTGGCAGCGTGTTACTTCATTCAAATTCATTAAAGGATCATTACTGAGACAAAGCACACCATGTCAAACACAGACCCTATCCCCCTTTCCCCATTGTGTGTATGTGTGTGTGTGCGCGCGTGTGCGCACGCGCGCAAAGACTCAAAACCATTACTGTACATAGTCTTGAGCTGTAACGGTACTGTCTTGTTTGTTGGTATATGTAGTAGGTGGTGACGAGCTGCCACCATCAACACCATTAACGACCAATAAGACTTAACAATGGGAACTGGAAACCCAGGATGGCCCAACCTCTTTTCATTCCCACTGAGGCAGAAAGGGTTTTCTCTCCCCATGAATCATGTCACAGGCTTATTGATAGCTCCGGCTGTGCTCTGTCTTCCAAAAGCATCTCCAGAAGACAAATGAAAGTGATTGTGTGATGTCATTCAGCTGGGATTGTCATGTCCATCTTAATGTGGTGGAGAACACCGAGTTGGTCGAATCCTCGTGCTTTTAGCTCAATAAAGAGCACTCTGAGTGTAGTGCCTTTTCTGTTGTTCCTCCAGAATAAAAAATGAAGAAATAAAAAAATTAGAGGAAGAGTGAACTGGTAAGTGAGATCAGAATCTGGTATTAACTTATTTTCCTCTGCTTTATTGCGATTAAAGAGCGGATAGTACTTCTTTGCTAACAGAGGATGGCAAACATTTTTTCAGGAAAGCAGTGCTGTATAAAATGTATGCTTTATTTTGGTATAACTGTTACCGTACTATGAGCACTTGCTAAGACTCTTTGACCAGGGTGGCTTACATTATTTATATTTTAAATTGCCCATAGTGTTTAGGACTTATCCATGTTATACAGGATATTTAGTGAAGACATTCAAATTAAGGGAACAACCAATACTACACTTGGGATTTGCCTTTGGGGTGTGTTTGCAGGTTAATAGTCAAATTCCCTAACCACTTTTGGTTTGAGTGTCTGAATAAAGAATCATTAAATTCTAACGGTCATTGAAGGACTTCATGAAATGAAGCATACAATATCTGCATTTCATTGACAGAAATGATATTGTTTTATGAGGAATTATTTCCTTCCTAAAAAATCATTGAACATATATTCAATATTGATATACTTCCCTCTCACTAGCCCTAGCACTTCAGCGGTGTTTATAATTGATATTGACGTTCTTAAAGGTCACTTCCTGGAGTCCCAATATTTCCCGGGGAGACATGAATATTCCTGTCATTTAAAAGTAGCCAATGGTTGGGAAAGCCCTAAAGCCCAAAAGACAGCCAATAACATCGATGGTAAGAGTAATCCTCGAATGAAACATCTCAGACCCCTTTAGTCATTCTAACAATGCGCTCCTAGAGTCTATATTGACTTTCAAAGCAGCACATTAACTTATTCTGTCCATTAACTCCAGATCCATAGACATACAAAAACCAGGAATGGCGCTGCTGTTACCAACATTCACGCTTCCCTTCGGTTTGCTTTGCTTACAGTAACATCACCGTCTCCCCACTGAATGAGCTCACCTCTTTTCACAATTACTCTGAATGAAAGATCACCTTTTGCCGGCACGCAAAGTTGCAGGATTGATCCGTAATGAAGGAGGACAACATAATGACCATTAAGCAGCTAGTTATTGCTATTGTGCTCCCATCAAAGGACAATAAGGAAGAGGTGTGTGGAAAGGGAGTGGGAGTTGGGGAAGCTGTCTGTTCAGATGCAGCAGCCACCAGGGAATACTGCGGTCCACAAAGGTAAGGTGGAGGAAAAACACACACACACACACACACACACAATGACTGGAGGTCTGATTTTCTGTCTTTGTGATGAAAGATATGCTGACGGTGGGATGTCTGGGCACTGACGCTGCGTGTGTCAGATCCAAGCAGAGCCACAAAAACAAATGGATAAATAAACCGCACTTTCAATCTTCTTTCGTTTTCCTGCTGTGTCCTCCTTTGTGTTTTCAGACTTTTTTCTCTCTCCCTGATATTATTTTTAATCTAACCCCCACCCGCCACACACACAAACACACACATACACACAGATAGTCTACTTAAGAAAAAGAAAAAACATCATCCTCATCATCCTCATTTTTTATCATTCCTGACATAATTGTCATTGAAGCTGACAGGAGAAACTGGTTCACACCGTCACCGAGGGTACAGCGCGCCAGAAGTGCTTCCGTGTGCATTTTCCAGTGAGGCCACTCGGAAAGAGAAATTCAAATGACTCAAACGCTGTGATGATAGTGATCTCTTTTCCCCCAATGCACTCTGACAAATATGTGATTTCACATCTAGATCAATGCTCTGCAAAACCCACCATCTGTCAAACATAATAGCTGATCTTGTGAAATAAACAAGTCTTCTGCTTCTTCTTTCCTCTCATGTTAGTGAGGTCACCCTTTCCAGAGGCCCCCAAAGTCTCAGTGTTATGTCTGTGATGATGATGCAGGCTCAAAACCAGACAACGTCACTGACTTCTTTTGCCCGATGGTCTCGGATGTAGTCAATAACTTTGCCCGATGAGCTTGCTAGACACAGCAATGGTATTCTTCAGGCTGAGGAAAAACCTGTTTATGAATTCTATACAGCACTTCTACACACTGACCAAACAAAGGCAGATATACACATTCACCACACTGTGAAACAGCCCTGAGACTTCCCGGCTGAACTGACAAGAACAAGTAACTCTGAGTGGTTACATATCGGCTGGTTCTAGCTTACAGGAGGGAAAAAAATCATACAGAAAATTACTTCATTAGAACCCAAGCATAATTCACTCTGAGCAAATCACCTCTGCGGTTTGCAAAACGTCAAAATGCGACGCATTTGGGTGATATTCCATGTCTTACACGCTGTGGTGAAGGCTTCTTCTTGTCTTATTACCCCCTTGGGCAGAACTCTGACACCGAATGCAGCAAAGCATTGTGGGTTCTTACAGTTGAACGATGATTCTCAGAAGCACTTAATGAGAATTATGCATGTGCAATGCATATTATAGACACACATGCAAACACACACACATACATATGGATATGCAAATAATTACACATGTCTATACACACATAACATTATACATTTTCACCCTCATCTGATCACAGATGACAGTATTTTAATATGATTACAAATCACACACAATGCTTGTAAAATTATAATAGAATCATTATAAAATGTTACACTTATAAAAAAAAGGAAATAAAAAAGCAAAAAAAAAAAAAAATGCAATTATTGGAGAACTGTGCAGTGAAAAAACTAGGCTTTAAAGTTCAGATCGTGTACCATTGGTCTCCCTTGAATACCAATGACCTGCTCAGGGAGTGTGAGCTTTGTTCTCGTCTGATTGGATTAAACATAAACCCTCATGGGCCAATCAGGCACACTGCAGCATCTTTTTCTGTTAAATCCAATCAAAATCCCTCTCCCCTTTGCTCCTGCTCATGCTCTAAGGGTAAAGGGTGTGTGGAGGTCACGACTGACACTTTTGTCATTAAACTTGTCACTTTCTGAGCAAGTACATGTTGGTGAGATGTAACAACGTATTATTTTTCTTTTTTTTTTAATGCTGCAGCCTGAAGTTCTTTTGAACCTGCTAATGTTAACTGTAAGTGGCAGATTTCTTTCTCAACCAAGTGCAAAACATCAATGCTCTAATGCACTTCTGGGGATACTGTATTGTAGGAAATGCCTTCTTTTGGATGAGATTCACTGTGGTCAGATGAAATCACGTGACACTTATCACGAGTTGCTGTTCTGGTGCCATGGCCGATTTTCCAATCAGTGTCTGTCAATTTGCACTTCTGACAATTGAAAAAAATAAATTGCTCCCTCTCTACCCAAGATTACATGCAGTGAGAGTTCAGACACAAAATGGCTGCTGTGCACCACCAAGTTACAACTGCACGATGGTGGTGCTTGCGGCGATTTATCCCTCCTTCTCTGTAAAGCATTTTGAGATGATACATAAATATTTGTCTCATACTATACTGGATGAGGGTGATATACATACATATTGGTATGGTTTCTGTCACTATGCGTCCCCTACTTATGACTCCACACAAGCAATAAGTATTCAGTCCATCCACAAAAGTAGGTAGGACAGCTACGGATGTCTGTCAGTCCACCACAGATTTAATTTACAGCCTTGAAGGGGGCAGGGAGAAACACCATTTCTCCTTATTACTGAGAGGAAACTACAATGGACTTGCAATGACACGTCAAGACACACCGTGTGTAACTCTGCAAACAATGATACACTGATCCACACTGATAACACACTGTATTTTGTTTGCTAAGCAGATGCTCTATCCAGAGGGACTTAATACAGCTTACCATTTTTTACCATGTTACCCATTTAAACAGCTGGGTAGTTCAGGTCATGCACCTTGCCCAAGGGTACATGAACAGCGGCCCACCTGGGAATCAAGCCAACACCCTTTGGGTTATCAGCCCTGCTCCTTACCACTGCATCACACCAATACCCAGAACATGTACAGCAAGATCACCACGGTAATTGTAATGCTCCGCTATCTTTTAACATATTGTGTTGAAAGGCGCCCCCATTAGACCAAAGAGAGGAACTGCATCTCTGCTGCTCACATGCATGTCCGTAGTTTGTGCATCGGGATATGCTAAGCTAACAGTCCCCAGGGACCCGTTTGGCACTGATTTACATTCCCGATAGGAACGGAGGTCCACCACTCAAGGAGAACAGGCTGACTGAACGTGGGGGTCTACGATTGAGTCCAAGGTTAAAGCTTTGTGGGTTTACACTAATTTACTGAACCTGCATGTTAAATCTGCAAACCCTCGGTCTATTTCCGATTCCACTCAGACAGCACACCCCCCCCGACACGTGCCCTGTACGTTTATTTTTCATTAGCTGGAAATGAATGCAAATCTAAACAAATTGGCAGGCTTAAAGCACGCCTAGCATTGCCACTGAAGGCATGGCGATTTAATAACGCCTAGCTCAGGAATGCTAATCCAGTTAGTCCCCAGGGGGAAGCACGCTCGCTGTGGGGGGGGGTGTCAGTCATTGGGGGTGGGGAGGAAGCGTGTAGGGCTTAGCCCCTCTTTGGAGCCTGTAATGAATAGAGCAGTGTGTGTGTGAGAGTGTATCCACTAATATTAGATTACATTGTCGATCAAATTTGAATCAGAAACACCTCCTGCATGATGGGAAATGGTGCCTCTATATGGCAGCTGCCACTGATGATTTTTCCATTTTTGGTGCCTTTGGCTACTGTGATTTCACCATGTTTAGGCAATTAGCTCCATCTCTAGAACCGCTACACCCTGTGGTTGGGGGGTCAAATAGAGGCAGGTAAGGCTGGGCTCCAGCTGTGATCCTTGCTCATGAAGGACCACAGGTCTCTATTGGCAGTTCTGTGTTTCAGGTTCAAGCCACGTGAACTTTAGTCCGACAGCACCAATGCCCATCCCCGCGTGCCTCTCGTCAGAGCCTCAGGCGTTCCAGCCTATCTCCCGAGCTACCACCCTGAGAAAAACATGTTTTCACCCCCCCCCCCCCCCCTCCCCCGGGTCCGGCACTCATGGTGACCCAACAGGCAATTTACTTCAGCGGAGGGCAGCCACAGCCAGAGGGCCGGAACCTAGATGACCCACATCGCCTTTAAAAGATTAAAATCTTATCACAGGGTATACGCTGATTCATCGTGTTACCATGCTGCAATCCTACAGCCATGTCTGCTCATTGGATTGATGTGTGGGTTTGGTTTCAATTCCTATTGCAAATACTGCAGCGTGCTCAAGTATCAAGAACTTAACCCAGGAAAAGCTCTTGGTTGGAGATGTCAGCCTTTAATCTGACTAACCAATGTGTCAGAGCAAAGGCTAAGCCAGGGTTTGATTCTTCTTGAATACTTATTGACTCTGTATTGAGCTTTTTAGAGTTTCTGTGAAGGGATTTGCAGCCCCACTTGAACATACAATACATATTTAAGATCTTTATTGAGCTTACCTCTTTATCTTACATTTTTTTTTGATGTGAAAGAAATCATTGAACATTTTAATTTTATTCCTCTCACAACTGGAGGGTATGAATTGATAAAAATGTGTCATGAATGCTTCTAGGGTCTGTAGCAAACTTAAAATTGTGCCTTTAAGGAAAGATGATGACCACTGAATAGAAATCAAGATATGAAGATAATGTACCATTGGTACGTTTGCCTCCTGCAAAGATACCCAAAGGGATCCTGACAAACAGCCATGATATGAAGGTCAAGTTCAGTTTTAATTTGTTCTTGCCCATGCAATAAGGGCTGTCATATAATCTCTCTCTCTCTCTCTCTCACACACACACACACACACACACACACACTTATTTTTAGAGTAAACTTCACAGGTGGAGAGAGAATGCACATATGAGAGCTCCGCTTCATATGATTTCTGTTAGAAGGTTTGTCTGGACCTGGTTCTCCCACAGATAAAGACCTTCTAATAATGTTCAACGGCAAGGAGTATCCTAATGCAAAGTGCCCTGTTGTCCTCGTCCATCTCTGTAATTATGGAATCAGCAGCATAAAGCTTTTGATTTTACTCAGTATGGGGTTGAACCCTCAGCTGACTGCATCAGGACATGCACTCAGACCTCTAGACCTGTAATGTGCTCCCCTCTCTGTCAGGACACAGAATTATGCCTCACTTTCATTCTCTGCACGCAAGGCTACCAGTCCAGTTGAAAAAAAAAAATCTTTCATTACAATGCAACCCTTATTAAAGTTACCAGTTTTGAGTCCCTCTTTACTTTAAGTGGCTTTTTAAGTGTATTTTAAACTGTACCCCAACTCTTAGGTGCAATGTAAGTGCTGTGTACATTGTCACATGTTGCTTACAACTGTTAAACCCGTTTGTGGCTTGTGTAATTACACTTACATAACAACCACAAAATTTTTGTACACAGTGGTTATATACAATAAATATAGTGGTTATATATATAAAATATATGTACACAGTAATGTCTGTGTAGGTGCAATGTAAACACAGAAGTTGCAGGGCCTCAACTTAAAGTGGGATACGTTTTTGTGCATTATTCCCACTAAACAGTCGACTTAGAGTGTACATAGTTTAAATGCCTGATGTAGGCTGGTAGAGACTGTTTAGAGATAAGCAAAATTTACTGACCAAGAACAGAATAAAAACTGGCACTAAGTGCAACCGAGAAAAATCTCATTATCACTGTATCTCTCTTTCCCACCGTTAATTGAGGAGGAATGATTACAGGTCCTTAATTTATGAAACCTGCATGCGACATCTTTTCACACCATGCCAATTAAACTAATTATTCCTCCTTTGAGCACAGGGGCGATGGCGGGTCATCTTTTCCGACAGAGTTCCATTTATGAACAAAACAATTTAATCATTTTGATGATGAAGTGGGTGCATTTCCCACTTCTAAATGTCTTTGGGGAGAAAAAGTGTGTACTTTCAGCAGTCAAACATGCCAAATGAACTCATTTTCATTTCGTCCCTGCTAGTTATACAGGAAATCAGACAAACTCCCCACAGCAGGCAGACATGTGGGGAGTCCCACAATAATGTATCCCCTGACCTCATAGAATTGTAACGTTAAAAATTGGTCACACTGTACATTAAGCTATGCCAACTACACACAGCATATATAAAGCCTACCCTTTATCACATATCTTAACATGCGTTATATAGGAATGAATATGACATCCAACCTTGCCAACAGTGTCACATGACGCAGATAAAGCTGGGGCAAGAGGAGCTCCAATGTCATGTGACACTGTTGGCAGGGATGGATGTCACATTCATTTCCACATGACATGACATGTGTCATGTATCACACACTATGTGCTATGTATGAAAGCTTAATGCAGCCACTGTGCAATGCTTATGTGGGATTTAAGTTTAAGTTTGCTATAATGTAGTTGTACCTAATGTACTATGTGACCTAAAAATAAACTAATAACTAAGAATAACATAAGAATTATGACTTTCACAAATGACTGTCCAAGCCGAGTATCAACTCAGTTGCACAGGTACCTCATTTAAGGGTCTTTTTTGCACACACAAACAATGAGCTGAAGGAACTGGAATCTTGTACTAAAGGTATTTAATTTTTTTTCCTCAGAAGACACCAATGAAGGTGCAGACTCCCTCAGTGGCCAATCAGAGGGACAGAATCTGCACGTGTCAAATATCACCATGCCAGGATACCAGGGTCTGGGTTTCCCATCTCTGCCATCACTGGTAACCAGCCCTGCTAGCTTTGCGTGATTTTTACTGCAGTCTTAGAAAAGCACTCAATTCAAGGAAACCTCAAGTGGGAGTTTATTTTCCTTTTTTTGCCCCACAAACAATGGAGCTGTTTTTTCCCCCCAAGTTTAAAAAAAAAAAGCCCACTGGAATTCGAGAGGAGACTGCATGACACCCTTGTAAAACGCCTTAATTGTCCAGCTTTTGGGCAAAAAAAATGCAACCAAGCTCACATGGGGAGGGACAGTTTGCAGTTAAACCCAAAACTAGCCTGCCTGACATTCCCGCTCTCCTTCAAAGCGGAAACGCTCTTGACGCTTCTGAAAGGAACGTGCACCGCAAGCCGGCTGTAGCCCGGCATTTACAATGCAAGTAAACCGAAATGAACTGCCCCTGGCCTTTAAGAAAAAAAAAAAAATAATACAAATAAAACAAAAAAAGACCTTTGTTGCTGTTCTGAAGAACAAGCCTGAGTAGGGCACTTTCAGCTTGTCTGTCAGACGAGCCACCCAGAGCTGTGGAGCTGAATCACCGCACGGAGGCTCATTTCAGGCGAACACGCATGAGGGTTTAAAACAGTGCCCGCGTGATGAGCCTTCAACCTGGAGAGAAGCCACAAACGAGCCTGGCTTCCCACCTGGAAGTCACAGCGCTCCGCACCAACGCTTGGGAGGAAAGGCTGTCGTGGGCCATTTTGGGTTTCCGAAGTGCCGGTTTTCCCAATTTACCTTGGGACTGGGGAGAACCTACAGCGCGGACCCACTGTAACTGCCAGCGTGCAAAGCGGCAGACGCTAAGAGGCGCGGTAACAGAATGCGATTTCGCTGCTTCTTAGAAAAGTGGATCACAGATGAAGAATGCAGGGCAAAGTGGACGGAGGGGGCAGATAACGCAGACGGATGAGGGAGTGGGGCGTGTGCGTTTAACATGCGCGGTGCTGAATGGGGGGGGCTAGAAAAAATGCTGAGCACATAACACTGTACACTGTGCCAATCCAGAAAGTATACACAGACACACACACGCAAATGAATGCGCACATGAACACACACACAAACACGCAGATACAGTATGTTGCTCATCGAATTTGAATAGATACACTTCTGTTCTTTTGTGCTGGAAGCCGTTCTGGATAAGAACATCTGCTAAATGAACATAATGTAATGTAATATGCAAGCACACATATACAAGAATGCCTATGCGTGCACACACATACACATTACACACCACGCACACATACTCACACACACAAACACACACAAACACACACACACACACACACACACACACACACACACACACACACACACACAGCATAGCGGTTGCGCACACACACATGCACACACACACTCAACATGCATCCGCCCAGCATGTAAAACAGACCAGGCCACTCCTCTGAGCCTCTTGACGGCCGGCCTCAGATCCCGTGCGCGACGGCGTACGTGCGTATGTGTGCTATAATGCCCAGTGATTTAAAACCTGCTGTTTGTTTCCTGGTGATAAACCGCAGCCTGGAGCCATGGAAATGACCCTCATCCATCTCACTCCACGACACCACCTCACTCCCCAGCGAAAGGCGGATCCATACAAATCACCCGCCCGTATTGATATCATACACAGATTCCACTCACTTCTTCATTTAACCAAGGTAATTAACACCCTATGAGAGAGGCTAACATGGGCTAACAGAAGCTAACACTGACAGGGCTGTCAGTAAAACAGCATGCTGTTGTAGCACAGGCAGAATCAGACAGGGCTACATAATTATGGCCTGATTAGCCGTCATGGTCAGAGAGGCGCTAAAACGTCTGAAATGAGGTTAAAAGGTGTGCTAAAACATGTATAAATGAGGGGAATTAAACCAAACCAGAAAATTTAAGCTGCCTGTGCCCATTCTTCTATGGAAAATGAAAGACTCAACACCCAACTTCCTCTAGTTTTTACATCACATTACATTAATGTCATTTAGCAGATGCTGTTATCCAGAGCAACTTACATAGATTACCATTTATATGTGTTATCCACTTATACAGCTGGATAGTTACTGAGGCAATTCTGGTTCACGTACCTTGCCCAAGGCTACAGCAGCAGTGCCACAGCAGGGGAATCAAACCAGCAACCTTTTGGTTGAGAGTCCTGCTCCTCACCACTATGCTACACTGCTGCGCATTTTATAAATCAAAATGCAGGTATTCCACAATTTAAGTGCATACATGTTACCGATACATGAAAACCATTTAAAAAAAAAAAAAAACCCAAAAACTACATTTTTTTGAGACAAAGGAGACCAAAAAGCAAAAGGCTTTTGTCTCAGGTTCCATCTCTTCTGAATGGCCAGGGGTTTTAGGGCATACTCAAGCCCGGTTTCTGTCACCACAGTCCCAAAGGAAGGCCAATACAGCATTGCGTTTTCCAGAGACCAGCTCAGCTAACTGAAACAGGGTGGGTACCGAGAGCCACAAAGTCTGGGGGTATTACGAGGAATAAATAATTCAGAATAATGCTTTCAAGAATCTGACTGATGCCGACAGCTTCAGCGCTGTGAAATATTAAACGGCACATAATTACACTGTCAAAAGGTTGGAGGCAGGGCGCCAATTCCCGTTTCATTTGTCATCAGCCCTAACAAATGACACCAAACTGTGAGCCGCGGTTCAGCTAGTGTCGGCCCCGAGCAGGATCCTACTCCTTCACTGGACACTGTGTAGGCACATATGCGCCACCCAAATGTGGTGTATCTGTTTAGAAGCATCTCTGAACGAAGCAAGTGCTTGGATCCTGCTTACATTTCCATTTGAAATTCTCTGAGATTTGAGGCTTGTGAGTCTGCTAAACACTGCTGAGCATTCAAGCTCGTCATGTTGTCCCAGAACGCTTTTGCACCGGTCACAAACAGTGCTTCCCCTACAGCGGCTAGCCACAGGGCCATTCGCAGCCAGCCAACCTGCTCAAATACAGGTGCTGAAAAAGGTTAGAGAGGAGACAGAACTGACCAGTGAGGACCGTTCTCAGATCAAACACATGTACGGCCAAGCCGCTGTTCCGGAGGCAGCTGAGCGTCTGCAAGGGGCCGCTAAACCACTGTGGCTGCTGTGGGTGCCGATGGGCCATTTCCAGAACGGTACCCTCTGTTTAAGGGTGATCTGTTACGCTTCACATCGCCCTTGCTGGAACAGCTTGGGCCTCTCTACCTGACGAAATGCTTTCAAGTTCTGATTGAAAGCTTGATGACAAACATCCAAATCAGGGTGGTGTGGGCTGCAGTATGTTAGAGGACCCCCTGATTGCCACCCCCCCCCCCCCCCCCCCCCCCACACACACACACACACACTGTACATGCAGCGCAGGCACGGCATGTATGTAAACATATTCACATGCTGTGACACAAACACACATATAAGCACGCACACGCCATGCATTTCCACATACCCACCAGCACACACAAACAGCATAGACGCAGGCACATGCAAACACACACAAATACAAAAGACATGGGAATGAGCTAACACACATACACACAGCATAGACGCAGGCACATGCGCACACGCGCACACACGCGCACACACACACACGCGCACACACACGCACACCCACACGCACACACACGCACACACTCCTGGTTCCTTATTGCTGCTGAAGGCACAGCAGTGTCCTTCTGCATCATTACTGATTTTATCCAAAGCTTTTTAATTTATTTCACATTAAACATTTAATTTATTTTGCATCAAGTGAGCAAACAGAGTTAAAAAGCAGAGGCTGGTCTAACACACAGTGTCAGTGCGGCACTCCACACAGCCAGAACATATCACACACAGACATTCATAAACGCTCTTAATGGTGTTTGTACCTGAGTTTGCAACGTGGCAAATTTACTACACCCATATTTGGTTTTGCAAGAGCAGAGATTTTATATGTTATGTACCCAAGCTAAATTTGTTTACAGTGCAAAGCTGCACAGTATTCTGCCCAATGAGTTTGGATATAAAGAGAGCAAAACTGCCTGTGCACATTTTACAATCAACAAACACTTACTCACCTGGGACACGCGTGCTTGCTTGCAGTGATTTAAAACCAGGTAATGATGGAAATATTAAAGGGGGAACATTTTCGGTCATTGTGGAACACCTCTATATAGCTGGCATTAAACAATGTGTAAATGCCTATAACCAGGGACTCTGGGTTAAGCACCAATATCAACACAGTGTAGCAGGGTCATTCTGCTAAAGACTAGGCCTTTCACAATGCATTCCACAGGAGAGTGCAAACCCTGATTAGTTGCTCTGACTGTAGGTATTGAATGGAGTTTATGGAGCATGCTGGGTGTGAGAGCAAGCTGGCGAGATTGCACAGTTCTCCTCAGTCACCATTTAAAGACTCACATAATTAGACAGACCACACACACACACACACACACACACACACACACAAAAAGGGCACACACAATTGCATACCCACAAAGTGAGAACACACGCACCCCCAAAAGCAGATACATAATGGTTTGTCCTAAGAAAACCAGAGAAAGCATGGGTTTAAAATAGACACATGCCTGAACAGCACCTACATTATGGTATACATATACTATCCATGCTGTATGTGTGTGAGGAAGGGTAGAAAGAGATCTATTTAAGGTGGCCACATTCAACATAACATCCCAGGCTATCTACTCAGTTGTGTTGCGTGAAATGCATGTAATATTCAAACGCTACAAGATATGACCGGGGGGATCCGTGTTTAGTCTGAATTCCGAGGCCTTGGTTAATGGATGGAGAAGACCACCGCTGGTCTTGCTGCCGGCCCTCCT
Organism: Megalops cyprinoides; assembly: GCF_013368585.1. Taxonomy (NCBI): domain Eukaryota; kingdom Metazoa; phylum Chordata; class Actinopteri; order Elopiformes; family Megalopidae; genus Megalops; species Megalops cyprinoides. The sequence goes on along the minus strand of NC_050594.1, from coordinate 6,670,969 downwards.
TGTTAAAACACGAATACTTTATTGTAAACAATAAATAATACATGAAGTTTATCTGGGAGGATGCAAACAAGTCTATGACATCGTAACAGCCCATGAATAAAGCAGAAGGGCTTCATTATGAAGCAAAGGAACACATTCAGCCTAATCAATTCAATTACTGTGCTGGTTCATCAAAAAAAAAATCACTGCTAGCCTCAATAAAAGGTGTGAACATTCACAGACAATGTGTTTAATGAGTTTAATGGGTCTAATATACAATAGATAGACAGAGAGATGTGTCATGCAGCACTGGTATCATAGTGGTAAGGAGCAGGACTCGTAATCAAAAGGTTGCCGGTGCGATTCCCCATTGCCACACTGCTGTTGTACCCTTGCGCAAAGTACTTAATCCAGAATTATCCAGCTATATAATGTAAAAAAAACTGTAAACCTATGTAAGTTTCTCTGGATAAGAGTGTCTAAATTGCCCATAGTGCTAAATGCCCATAATGTAATGTAACGAGTCATGTTGCCCTTTTTTTGAAAAACGGCAAAGAAAAACTTCATTTGATTTTGTGTTTGCGCATTTCCTGACAAGCAGTTTGAACAGTTCTCTAACTATTCCAAAGCCTGGGGGGACATAGGCGTGCCCTGATGATGTCACAAAAGCTTACCCCATACTTACCCCATGAGGCAAGATGGAACACACAAAGCAGCTGTCAAACACCCCCAAAAAGATCTATACTTTTCAGGCGTCCACAGAAATGAAATGTACTTGGAATTACATTTTAAACGCATATTGTCTTTTTCTTCCAAAAACCTTGAATTGAATTTTAAGCTCTAAATTTCTTTCTAGTCATATCTTAAATTATTTAATAAGATCAATTATTCATACCTAAGAACAACAGAGGTTGAAAACTCAACAAACTGTAGTGTGTCTCAAACTGTGACAAACTGTGTCTCAGCCCGGCAGAAAGGTGCAATCCTCTCACCCACATTTCACACTGAAAATCCCTGCTGCATTAACTGTTCACAGGTTATCACATACAGTGATATCACATGCAGGTCTTTCAACATACGATATAATCATCATACACTAATGAAAGTTACATTAAGAAAATAAATCTAACAGAAAAGCGTGTTTGATTGACAACATATCACCACCATCAGACACAAAGTACAAAGGGAATTTAGCGTGAATGACTGGAAAGTCAAGTAGCCGAGACTGTATTTTTTTCTTTCAAGACCGAAGCTGCCGGTAAGACAGGGCGCGTTGCTCGGCAACAGTCGTCAAAGAGAGACTCACCTCTGTCACCTTGCTGACTCTCGCTCAAGATCAAAGGCACTTCCCCGCGACTTTGCTGCCTCCCCCCCCCCAGGTTTCCCCCCCTCCTCAGTCCTCACACAATAAAATCGGCCGAAACACACGCATAAATCTTCCATGTGCGAGCGCTTCACGTGGAAATATTTAAATTCAATTTTGGAAGAATGGACGACAAATTACAAGGCCCGCACGCGTGTGTGCTCTTCTTCCCGGGATCCTTGCAGGCCCGGTCTCCGCGGTAACCTCTGACACGTCTCCGCGGCGAATCCCATCCCGGGCTCCCCTGAGGGACGGAGCGGCTTTATTAAAAACCATCAGTCTGAAGGCAGGCCGCAGAGGTGACGCATTCTGCCACCGCGGCTCCAGCTGAGGGATCGTGCAGATTTAAACACAGCTCCGGCAACCCGCTGCAGTGGAATATTACAGACAGGCTTGCCAATTATTATTCTTTTTTTATTTTTCAGAAATCTATGAATCCGTAAGTCAAATCATCATATGATCATATGATTCAGCAGACATGCTTGTGAAGCCTGACTTATGCATGGCTGGACATTATATATGGTATATATAGCAGCATGTTCGTGTGTGTGTGTCTCTCTATTTGTGGGCCTGTATGTGCCTCTGTGTGTGTGTGTGCTGTGTGTGTGTGCTGTGTGTGTGTGTGCTGTGTGTGTGTGTGTGTGTGTGTGTGTGTGTGTGCGTGTGTGTGTGTGTGCATGAACATGCAGCCTGAGGCGAAGCCAAAGAAAGTAACCACCCTGGGAATTTTGTATTGTGTACATTGAGACAATCGCTTGGTCTTGTACGGTACACAGAAATAATATTACGGTTCTCATAAAACTTTCTAAAACTGTTAAATGTAAAGAGGAGTGATCACATTCTATTACCTACACATTCGCCCAGTTACATCGTTCTTGGAATCAGCCAGCCGGTGTTTCTGAGCACAATCCAGGGAAGCGGCTCTGAAAACAAATGGTACGAGCAGCTAGCTGGGCTGCCAGAGATGGAAGGCAGCGATAGAGCCGCAGAGAACAGACATCGGTATGATCGCACATTTCAGACTGAGAGATACGCAAGTAATCACATTTTATTAAGTGCACATTAGCCAAATTATACAAAAGCTATCACACTGCATTATGTGAATGTTTCGCAGGGTTATATAGGTCTTTGAGTCCAGAAGCCTTCAGAGCACAGGTTTTCCAGGGAAATGAAGAGGGCAGCTATTCACAACACACTGTTCACTTGAAAGAGAGGTTTTTGGGCTTCAGCAGGGAGTAATAAACCATTGGCCTGCCAGCTAAAAATAAAACATCCAGCCAATCCTCACAAGGGTTTTCTTTTTCCCCCCTCTTGAAATTAAAAATAATGGTGCCCTTGATTGCCAAATTTGGCATTGAGAATTAAGTTTGAATTGAAGGAGGAAATTGTTGGGGACTCAGATAGTGCTGAGGAGTAGCAGCTGGACTGGACTGTCACTTCTGCGTCAGAAAAAGGCCAGTTCACAGTGTCCACCTCAGTGACCCTGGGTGAGAAGGATTACTGTTGTGTTATCTTCAAGATTATGGAGCGGGGAAACTTACACGCTGAGAAAGCCTCCATGACCATCACTGAGTGACCCCCGCTACACACCCCAGATCAGAGAGCCATCATGCACACACACACACACACATGCACAGAGAGAGGCACGCACATCTCTGAACACATGAAAGCACAGCCACACAAAAAGAGAACAAATGTCCACATACACTCATACACATGTAAAAACAGACAGATGTGCACACACACAGACTCACACACACACACACACACACACCTGTACACAAGCATGCAGGCAGACACACATATAAACACATAAACACACACACACCCAGGGACATGCAAGCAGGCGCGCACACACAGACCACACATACATGCAGGTAGACACACTCACACAGGCACACACACACACACACACACACACACACTGCACCCAACACTTCTCCAGGGCCAGCCGCTGCACTGCATGTGTGTAGATAGAGGGTGATGAGGTGTGTTATCAGATGACCCGCACAGCGCACTATCTGCATTCCAACGCCTCAGCGACCCCTGACCTTTCCACACAGCCTCCGAGGACCGAACGCTCTTTCACAGCCCTCATGTTTCCCACAATCCCATGGGAAATGAGGAAATTCTTCTACAAAAATATCACACGCATCTTTCACCACATTTTTTTTTTTTTTTTTTTTTTTTACAACATTGCTTCTTCTGTTACTACTTACAGCATCAGTAGGTGATGTTTAACCATTTGCACCCTCATGGAGAACTGACTTTGAGGACATTAGGAGCCTCAATCAATCAGTCAAATTCAATAAAAGCCAAGTACAGTGCCACTGTCACAGGAACTGTCACAGGATGCATTTCATAGCGTAAAAGAAATAAGTAATTATTTAAGAAATTAAATTATATATATATATATATATATATATATCAATAAAATACAACAAATTATACGTGAAATAACATACCTGTACAATGCTAAGTTGGAAAAAAAAGATCACAGAGCAATTCGGAAAGGAGAAAAATGACTGCGAAATAGTGACAGATTAAAACAAGAGTGACAAAATCTGGAGAAAAACGCAATAAATGAGGACAATGCCATCTGAATTCCAATTTAAAAATGCAATTACGGCAGGACATTGAGTAGGAGAACTGAGATAACCAATGTGCCCACTTAGCTTCACATCGGGGAAATGGAGTAAGAACACTTTGCTTGTCCACAATAATGATGGTGGTGATGAATTACCCTGTCATTCCAGTATTTACCCTAGGACATAGGGAGTGGGAGGAGGTGGGGGTTTTTATTATTAAGAACACAATAGTCTCTTGTACTAAAGCAATAATAATCATCAGTTTCATTTATTCTTACCATCAAACTGAAGAAAATTCGCAAAGCCATAACTCTTATCGACAGTACATATAGCATATACCGATATAGCAATCTCTTTCTCTCTACACTGTATGCTCACCTCAATTGTGAATCACATGTTAGAATGATAAACTCTGACTTACAAGCCAACCACAGACATAGGCCACTTTATTATCAATCAGAGCGGAGCAGGGGAGCTCAGACAGGAGAGCTGGCGTTTGTGTGTGTGAGGTTTTGCCAAGGGCAGCAAGGCTTAATATCCTAACCCAAAAATCAGACGAAATCCTCCACTAAGGCGGTAACCGTTTCTGCCAATATGGCCTGCCACGGCTGATCATCACTGAAGACGACACTGCACTGCACAGAGATTCACGTCTTGGATGCAGGGCTACATGTTTTAAACTGCTATGTTTTAAACACCATCTTTATAACCACTTGCCATAGGTTTGCATGTTTAACAAATCCTCATAATATCACTTAATATCCCTTAATATCACAACCCACTTAATATCCCTTTTTTTTTGACAACATTCCTTCCATAGGGCTACATGTGAAACCCTTCGCTCTGCATTGAGAAAACCCCTTTCTCCTTTTGGAGCAACAGCACATTTCGCGCAGTTTAAAATATAAAGATGCTGTAATTGTCAGACAACCGAGCATAGGGACAAGATACTCTGAAGCAGGCACTTGAGTAAACAGCCTGAATCTTTCACCTTCCTAATGATGGAACGATATTTTCCGTTCGACAAAGGGAAGAACTGCCTCTCCCACACACGTTTATTACCCAGAGGAGGTGTTTATGTCACTCAGAAAAGCAGCACAGCTCAAGAAAAATGCCGCTTAAGGTTCTGGTACATCACACACTGTAAATTGAGAGAGTCCTATAAGACACAGTCAAGCGTAGAGGGTTGCCAGGTTTTCCAGCTTCAGCATCGGTGACAGTCATGATCCCTGTGGGAAGGATTCTGGGAATTATACAACTACATCTGCAGCTGCATAAGGCCAACCTTAAAAAAAGCATGGCTTGTGAACAATGACTGCTTTTGTGCAATGCTGTTAAGTTACACTACAATGTTACACTACAACATTCAAAGAATGCAAACAGAAATAATCCAATATGTACATTTTTTCTCTATGATGTCTTTTGTTTCTATTTAATCATGGAAATGAAAAATATGGTGGGAGAAGTATATGGCTCATTACAGTTTTTCATTAAAATTGTTCACCCATGATTTCCCTCATTTTCAAATTACATTATTATTATTCAGGGTCTCATTGAGTAGTACTGTCCTGCAAATAAAAGTTGAAAAAATAACAATATGTGTTAAATAAATATACGCCTGTCAAAAACAAAATGAATCTCTGGCCAGTCTATTCATTGGAGGCTGCCTTGTGACCATGAAACATTGCCTGTGTGTCAGATAATACTATGTATGCCCAACAGCAGGGAAATAAAGTGAAGACTTTGTGGAGAATGAGTAAGACTAGAAGACCTACGCACACATGCATCATGTACATACCAAACACACTGTTCTATACACAAGTGCCTGCTTGACAATGAAAGGAGTGTGAGAAATGCATTCTGACCTGCGCCCCCCTCCTCCCGCTGATTAACTTCAGGCAGACGCTACGGTGACCGGGGCGGTACCTATTAAGCGCTGAATGGCTTAAGCACGCACACACACAACATCATGCGCATGCAGGAAAGCAAGATCATTCCTACGTGCATATGCATGGTCACTTACATATAAAGCATATGTCGGCAAATGTGCACACGTGCTGGTGCACATGGGCACACGCATGCATCTGCACCTACACTCAGTCACGCACGTGCACGCAGGCATATGCACATGCACGCAGGCATATGCACATGCACGCAGGCATATGCACGTGCACGTGCACGAGCGCACGGCCCTCTGGGATATGGTGAAGGCGGTGGGGTTAGCAGAGGACACCGGCGTGACCTCGTGCACCAGCACTCGGGAATGTGGCTGTGCGGAATTTGAATGGACAGGAGATCCACGCCAGGCTCAGCGCATGTGAAAGACTCAATGTGCTGGAAGATTGCATTTTAATGGTCTGCGGAGCTCGTGCATACACAGACACACACACATATGCGCATACACAGACACAAACTCATATGCATGCACGCACACTCACACACATATGCACATACACACGCACACTCACACACATATGCACACGCACACGCACGCACACACGCACACACACACACTGCACAGGCCACCATGGAGCAGCACACACCAGGTGTGAAATTGGGCAAACACGCACAAACGCAGCCGGTGATTTCTGCAGAGTTCAGCGGAGGGGCCAGCACTCATGTTTACACACAGGGAGAGACAGAACAGTCTGCCTCACTGCGACAGAAGCAGACGCTGAGACAACACTCCCGGCGTCCCATGCAGAGGTGTGCTTTGAACTATAATGATGGCATGACAGAGCCATAGCGACAAACTGTCCGTCACTTGCAAGGGGACTTGCTGCATGGAGTACCACTGTGGCTGAGGGCCCCAATCGGGGGTGACACTCATAACAGTACAGGCTGAAACTCATACAGTGAACACCTGAGGTTTTGGATGCAGGATCTAAAAGAGTGAATGCATGAATCAATGAATGCATTAATGAACAAATGAGTGAATGAATGAATGTCTGAATATACTAATGACAATAAAAACAGTTTTATGCTATTCTTCTTTGACTCTCAGACAAATTTAAAGAGATTTCTAATTTTAATGTCCTGCTTCCAGCAGCAGTGCCCTCCTGTCACCATTCCTGGGTTCAGCAAAGTGTTTTTCCCCCCAGTGTTTTCAGCGGTGAGGAGTGTTTTTACGGGTAGCGGTCCCAGAGCGGTTTATCACAATAGCAGCGATGTGAGTTCTTATCAGTCCTGTCTGAAGTGGCAATGTGGGTCATTTCCCTCCATGTTAAAGTGGGTCACGCTTCAAAACGCTCAGAGGAACCTGACACACAGAGCCGTCCAGTTACTGCTCAAACTGTGCGCTGGTACTGCAGCTTTCAGCCCTGCATGATTTTGGGATTTTGGGGGGGGGGGGGGGGGGGGGTGTAGTTGACCATTAAAGGAATGGGGGTGTAGGGGGGTCCCCCTGCCTTCATGGCTACGCTGAACTGAAGGCGCGAGGTGGAAAATTGACTTGACCTCAGAGGTCAGGCTGGAAAAAGGTTAAGGGAGAAAAAAAAAGACTCCATCTCGGTTTCTGAACGTACAATCCAGGGTAGTCTTCCAGTCCATTACACTCTGTCACATTTACTGCATGCAGTACATATTTCCAACCAGACAGTGTAACATAACACACAATAATATAGTCATTTACTGGCTGTGGTGTCTTGTGCGTGATGGGTGAGAGTGTGTTACAGACAGACAAACACTTCAGTGTAATAGGGCACCATGGTATTCATTTTTGGAGATGGCAGACTGGAAAAGTGATAGGTTTGTGTTTTCAGGGTTCTAAAACAGTACAATTTTCACAAGGTAAAATTTTCACTTTAACAGTGACAACCACATGCAAAACCCTCAAGCCATGCATTCTGGTGCCTGTGAATCACTGAGCCTTAGAGCTGCATCAGACTCTTTGACCCACAAGACAGGGAGTTAACAGAGTTTCCAGAGGCAATGGAAATCTCGCTCTTGTGCAGGGTTGTGATGGCTCACTGGAGGAAAGAGGCCACTGGACATCCCAGCTACAGTGTTCTGTAAAATTTGAATCTTTGAGAGATAAACACGGTTACCCCTTGCAAAGGTTCCCATCAACTGCAGCTAGGAAAAAAAACCAAAAAAAACAGCATGAACAGGCAGGCAGGTCACACAATCCAATTAAGATGCCATCTGACAAATGAAAATATGACTCGATATCACAGGGTTTATCAATAAAGAGGATCTGCCCCACACAGCATGTGTTCCTGCTCCTTCCGAATGGATTGAATTATGGCGTTATGATTACATCTTTCCCATCTGTCGTTCCGTACTTTACAGCGGATGCTTTAGCATTCAGATTAGAATGGTGGCCAGGTTATTTTGTTTATTGTACCTGTTTTACTTGACGTTATACTGACTACAACACATTTTGTAAAGAAAAAGTGTGCAAGGGGTTTCTCTGTCAGTGGATGCTTTGCGGTCTCCATGTGTCAGCAACAGATGATGGAAAGGATGCCCATTGGACAGAAGTGACCTCACAGACTGTGGTAAATGTTAACCGTCTTCCTTGCCATTGGAGGAGACCAAACATCAACAGCGGCCAGTTGTCTTTCCTGATTAACAGCTGTCTCCTTTTACCACAAAAAAGAGAAGTGTTTACTAAGAGGAAACTAAGTGGTTTCAAATTGAACATAAATAAATAATCTCCATATGGGATACTTAGTTTTAAACTGTTCCCCCAAATTTTTCAATTTGGAAACATGTCTGCTCCTTGGGGGAGGGGAAGAGTTATCTGAAGACCTTGAATTTTTCCTTATTTATTTTTCATACACAACAAAGATGGCGTTTTTGCTTTTGTGTAAGATTATGAACACCAATGTTCCCCTTCATGATGAAGCACATCCTAATTCCCCTGAATTCCCCCCATAATTCCCCGTTATTGCATCTATAAATTAGATAAACCCTGCCTATAGAGACTACTCAGGGTCCACCTGTAATTAGGTCCATAAAAAATGCTACAGCCCTTGAAGAAAACTAATTCTTTCCTATTTAGCCTGAAGCTTAAGCCAATCAATGCTCTCCACCATGCCCCCCTCCCAGTCTACGAAGACAGAGAGAAATGACCCATTGACTTTTCTTCAAGGTGCCCCTGAATCCTTGCTGGCCATGGATCCCCCCCCCACCCCCCCAACCCCTACATCCCCGCAACCCCTACTCCCCCCCACACATCCACCCAAAAGGCAATTGGGGAGATACAATCTCTGCCAGGTTCTGGTAGGGAGGAAATGCCATCTAAAATCAGACCAGTGCTGTTTAAAGGATCAGGCCTTAGGTCTTTGATTTCTTCACTCGGTTATTGATTAATCGGGTCTGTTCTGAAGGCTGGATATTAACACTGCCCTCTGTGCACGTGGGGTCAAATTTCTCCTTGCAAATTCAAACACTCAATCAGGCTACCTGACTTCTTCATCTTGCCGTGTTCCCAGTTTGAACACACACACAGCTCCTGTGAATTATACTGCAGCATGCACTTGAAAATGTAGGACAATAGTGTAAAAATAACCTTTGATCACTGTCTTCAGGGTGCAAACTTTGACCAATAACACAATTCCTATGCCTTGTACACAATATTACGTACATACTCTAAAATGCAAAACAGACAGTCATAATATAGTTTGATCAGCGTTGTCAGACAGTATTGCAAGCGGGTCAAAATAAGGCACTGTGCCATCTAACTGGACCAAGAAAAAGGAAAAGTAGTCTGGTTTTAAAATAGCCTTGACTAAAGGGAAATAATTTTGTTCGCTATGATTCCTGTTGCTTTCTTTTGTTTCATCCATACACTAAAAATTAGTTTATACTTTTGTCTTTAAATATGCCAGCAACTCCTGAAGAGGTGAAAACTGACACCACTGTGTGCTTGTTCTGCATGTGGTAGTACAGTCGCAATATATCACATGATCAAATATCCATCAAATGGATCCAAATATGATGGAAACAAGGTATTCCTGAAATTAGGTTATTTCATATCATACCGTATTTTGCTCACTTTTCCCATGTTGCAACCAACGATGGCTGTAGACATACAGCACACTTAAATATTGTATTAAATTTAGATATCATAAGGTGATCTTATTCAGCAAGCTCTGATCTCCTCTGCCATTCCATAGCCATTTACTGTGTCAAGACAAGATGCCACTTCCACAGGAAGTCAAACTGAAATGCTAAATTATCAGTCATGCGTTATTGAGATGCATACTTCACATGACTCTCTGTATACTGTATAAAGCAGTGGTGATGGGGACACTGCACCAGGATGGAGAGGAGGCTGCTGCTTGTGACTGCCTGGTGGACAAGCTGCTCCTCCCACTGCAGAGGAAGGACTATGTTCTCCAGTCTCCAAACTCCAAAAAGCCCAAATGAGCAGAAACTAAAAAGACAAGGTTTTACTTATTTTTGCCTTTTTCCACTGATTGCTACCTCTCGTGAAATTAATTCCAGAAGACAATCAGCGGCTTCCCTCTAATTATCAGCTCTATTTAGCGCTAATTATTGCACTATAATAAGCAGATGTTTTCAAATTAGATCTTCATCAAGCCCTGTTCAAAAGAAGCGTGGATATTCTGGTGTTATTAAACTGCGATGAGTGAAATTCATTTACGCTTCCCACAGGAGTTCTGGGCACGGCCCGCTAATTCATTGTGAGTATTTCAAGGGAGAACAAACATCTTGAAACAAAAAGAAAAATAAAATTTGCCTGGCATCTGATTGAACTTACAAGGTGAAATGCATGTGTCCACAGAATATAAACATCTTCAGCTTTGAACTGAATTTCTCATAAAACCCAAGAAGTTTTCAAGGAGTGGAAAGAACCTTTAAACAATGTTTTCCAAGTCCCCTGAGATGCAACACGTTGCCGAAAAAACCTTTAGTTTTTCTCAGTTTCTTAGTTTGCATATTCATCTGAATGGCAAAATGCTAATGGTAATTACACACTACAGCAAACTGTCAAAGAAGCCAACAGCAAACCCACAATTTTTTTGACAGTGTAGAAGATAATATAATCACATCCTGAAACTACACAGATAGCAAATTCCACTGAAGAAAATACCAACAGTAGGCAGGTAAGACAAGTAACAATGAGGGTAACTGTCTAGTTTTGTGTGATGTCACATACTCCCTTATGCATTTTTGTGGTTCAGATGAGATTTGTCCTTCGTGATACTCTCTTCTCTCCTACATTTTTTGTGGACATATGTGAAGCCACTCAAAAAACCTGGCAAAAAACTGTGCTTGTACTTTAAATGAAATCAGGTATTAGCAATGACGGATACTCGCAGTAGTCCAAGGTCACTGGTTTCTTGCACTCAACACAACTGTGTTTCTCGTAATTCTGCTACCTCCCTGTCTCCAAATTCCCAAGTCTCCCGTTTCAGACGTGTACTCCAGCCTGGAAATGACTCTGTTTACCATCTTTCATAAGTCTACCTCCCTGCACCTCAAATCTCGTGTCCTGTTTTCCCCCAATTCCAACTCTAATTCCACATTCGAGAAAACGATAGGTTCCTCTCAACGTGCCATCCCCTTCTCCTGTTCCACGATTCTTCTCGCCCCTTCCTGCACCTCCCCAGGCAAACAGGAGTTAAACTGTTTGCATATCACAATTCAGACTGGTGCTGCTGGGATTCTCTGTGTTAAATATTAATCCGTGTAAACAGACCGAGCAATTAGCCACGCGGCACAGGGGCTTGCAGCTTAGGCCCCCCACAAGGCCAGCTTCCTCGGAGGCAGCGCATCGCAACGGAAACCGCTGCCTCCGCCCACCCTGGATTCCGGCTGGCGCTCAGGTGGGTGTCTTGGCCGGCAACGGCGATGAGACAGCAATTACAGCTCGTCCCTGAAACCCTGGCACGATGCCAACCTGGATCGGCGTGCTTTACCTCATGATGCGGACGCCACGGTGCTGACGTGACGGTTGGAAGGGCTGCTCTTAGCTGTAAGGTTTATTGTCCTGGAAACTGGACTGACCTGCATCGCGTGTGTATCAACATTTCTGTTGCAGATTTACTGCAGACTTATAGAGTGTTTCTGCTATAAGCATGCACTTGTGCAGTGGAAGTGTCTCTCTTCCAGCTAGCTAATTGCACCATCATGTCATTCAGATTTTACAGTTAGGATTGGAACACTGGCCATACAGCATCGCACACCTCTCCCTTTCATTGGTTCATTGGTTTCTTCTTTGATAACATGGAATGGGGTAGTCGATGGCTGAGACGGCCTATAATAATCCACCTGATCTTAAGACCTTACTAAATCCGTGCTGTACTGAATCCCTGCTATACAAAATACAAAATTAAAAGTTAGAAAAGCACAACACTCAAATTTGCAGTCTACTTGTCAGTCATATTATATACAAAAGTGTACAGCCATCTATATAAATGTGAACTAACACCAATCAACTACCCAACTAATGAAGTCCATGAAATTATTAAGCAATTCTACTGTGGTGCAATTACAGGACTGCCTTAATTTGTGGCAGCGTTCACGAGACGCAGTGTAAAAAATATAATGAAGTTCTGCTCCTGTGCTCAAAGGGAGTGGGCTGGACAGGGAAGGCTTACTCACTAATTCACTTCATTAGCGGGAGGAACACAGTGTACAGTGCAGGCCTTTGATCATCACTCTGAACCCCCCACTCCCCCCACCCACCCCCCTCGCTAAAACAATAATATTGCCATACTATAATTTCAACAATCTTTTTGACTAAATTATCATTTAACTGGTAGTCTCTAAACACCTATACTGCTGCATATAATGCACCATGACGGCCATTTTACATCCTTGATTAAGAGCCGCCATTTTCCCTTGAATGTTGCGGTCATTTTAAGCTGCACCCCTTCATTTCTTCCTACCACTTTGTGATGTGTGCTAAGAACCTAAAGCAAACTACACTGGGGAGGTAAGTGACAGATTCGTGTTCAGTTTCATGCAACTGAAGTGTCTGACAACTGTGATTTACATTACAGTTCCTGACCTTGCAATAATGAATGAAAAAAATATACCCATCAAGCCTTGTTCACATTTTCATTTGAAATACTAATCAGCGGGCCCTTATGGGAACAAGCAGCAGACAGCACAGCAGGGTATGTTTGAAACCAGAGCCCCTGGACGAGCTATACAGACCTGGACAAACTTTACAGGCACAAACCGTCATTTTTTTCCCTTACATCCAATGTAAATGTAGATCTTCATTAGCTGCCTTGAATTGAGATGAATGCCACATACATTCATCTCAATTCATGTGTGGTTTGGAATAATAAAACAGGGGCCTGCTGCTAATGCATAAAGATAAGAAAATGAGGACCTTAACCTGAAGTCATTTCAAAAAAAAAAAAAACAGAACAAGTGAAGCTGTGCCTACCCGAGAATATGATCACGGCAGAAATGTGTAAATGGGGCAGTCGGACAAAATGACTCATTTGAGTATCGCCGCTCAAGCAAAAGCACCGTTCCTCTCTACTGCTATCAGTAGAAAGGACCTCAGAATGCGAATTGCACGGAAAAACCCAAGGGAGGCTCTTGGCATACTGATCACGTGGTCTGCAGGAGTCCCCTTATGGTGCTTACAGGGGAACAAAATGCACTGAGTAGTTCATCTAACTTCTTATGGCGCAATGGTGGCATTACCTTCTGTTTTCTCCAACTATGTGGCGTCAGCAGGCTGTATTGGGGGTCAGAGGTCAGGGCCTGATATCTGATTGGTTGCTGCACCTTGACAGGCAGCAAGAGCAAAGCCTTGGTGGGCAGGTGGTGGTGGGGGAGTTCTCTGCTAAGGAATTAATTAGCTCCTGTTTTACTGTAAAGCACAGGGTAGATAGAACAGGGGTCCGCATTCCCAGCTGAGACGGCATGCAGGGAGGAAACAGGAAGTGGTCCCCCATGGTGGGCCAGAAAGGACACCTTCCTTTCATAGGAAAAAAAAAAGAGACCCCCCATGTCCATCATGCAGAGGGGAAGACGTTGTCTCCTGTATCTAATAAAACATCCCCCTCAGAGCCTGAGAGGCTCGTGCCTCTGCAACACGCGGGAGGCTTGTGACGGAAACCGCGCTAACAGAAGCCGTCATTAGCTCTCCTCTCCCCTCTCAGGGCCGTAATGAGGGAACAATGCTGCCATATGCTATCAGACGTTCAGGAGGAGAAAACCGCGGGAGGTCTGTTACAGTAATGCGTGATTAGGAGGAGGTGGAGAGACACCTCAGTGCAAGCTGGCTCGGCTCTCCCTCTCTCCCTCTCTTTTTCTCTCCCTCTCTACGATATTTAAGTATTCCTCTCTAATGTCTTTTTTGGTCTAATCATAAAACAGTCTGAAGCATTTTTTCCTCAGAGGTAACATGGTTGGAGGGAGGGGGTAGCCGCAGGCCCGGGATATGGAGGATGACCTTTACTTTCCGGGTGGTGGCTAATTTGCATCTCCAAATCTTAAAAATCACATTTTCGGCAGTAAGGCACAAACCAGCGACCTCTCAGTGTCTTCATGTTTGCCGTCTCTCTCTCTCTCTCTCTCTCTCTATCTGTAAAGCATATATTATATACTGGAACATTACAGATGTTGTGCTTCCTATTCGTAATTTTCCAGTATACCGTCCATGCTTTATATACAGTCAGTCTTTCTTTACAGAAGATGCCATGACACAACTACCCCCTTTGTAGAACAGGGGCAGCACTTCAATGGCTCTCTTGGGAATAAAACAGGAGTGGAAATACAGCCCCTTCCGACAGGGAAGAGCAGCCTTATCTCTCGACATCTCCGCTCATCCTGTAGCACAGTACAGAGGCCTGGGGCTATGGGATTCACAGTGGGAGAGAGCGCGCTGGAGAGCCACTCAGTGGGGATTAGGCTGTAGGCCCAAAAACAGTAATGCAGCGGATACTGCATGTCGGCCAGCGAGGCTTTACGTAACCCGTGACCCAAAATTATGCTCGCGTACGCTACTGTAAATACACTTCACCCAGATTCCCACAGCGGCACACTGACTCTGACAGAGGAGCCCACAGCCTTGCCGTCTTTGGTTATATCTTTTTATACGCGTTTATTTTTGTGCCGTTTTTGTTTGTTGCAGATGAGAAACCCCTACCCTCTCCCCCGTTCAAGGATACAGCATGTCCTCTCTTTCCATAAGGACGCAACAAAACGACTACCCACAATCCCCTTTCCGCAGGGCTGGGTTATGGAAAGGGATGAAAATTTAGGCTGAGATTCTTTTGTTTGTGGACATGCTGCTGTGCTCTTCTGGCTGTAAAGCAAAGAGCAACAGGCTCTCTCTCACTGACAGTTACAGTATTCCCTGTTGCCTCGAAAGATGTAAAACCCTGGAGCCTAAACATAACATATAACTTCAACCCCCTCCTCCCCCAAAAAACCCCGCAGTCTGCAATTTCTCTCAGCAATCTGGAACACTCCCAAGAGCTAGTGTGATATATGGCATACCGAAACACTGCCAAACAATAAGAGACAGAAGCATCGCCAGTCACATGAAAGTAACCAATCAAGGCCCGGCGATTGAACTCGTGCGCAACACATATATTTCATGTACTCAGATCTGGCTACACACCACCTACGGCTAAGAAATGCTATCATTTCAGTCCTTGTCTGCAATTCATCAAGATGTACAGAAAGAGAAAAAATGAGACAAAACAGCAGGGGAGAGGGGGAAGACATAGCAGATTCTCCAGAGGTCGAAGACCTGCACACAGACTTGCATGTGTTTGTTTCCCATATGCATATTACAGATTACATATTACATATTACAGAATGCATTTGGGAAAGACAGATGCTTCTACACTGTTACACTGGAGGCCAGGACAAAAATGACCACTGGCATAGCCATGTATGACCCCTGCAATCAGAGTATTAGGAAGCCCCCCACAACTGCATGCTCTGTCGGATGAATGTCGAATGGGTGCAAATGAGATGCCCCAGGCGTCCCAGAGGCAATGATTGGCTATCCGCTCGCAGCCCAGGGAAGGGAGTCATTGTGATTGTCCAATTGTTTGTGAGCAAGCCCGGTTCTTCTGACTCGTCCACTGAAACTACTCAGAAACACTGTGGAGCACAGTTACTCACTGTGGCATCTCCAACCGAAAGTGTATGTTCAGGAGTTATTAAAGAGGATTTAATAATGATGTTATCAAAAACGACAGAGGTGGGCACACTATTACCTGCCACATGCTTTAGTGGAACTGTGCGGGCAGTCCTGACTCCTAATAGGCTGAGTTCCTACCAATCGCAAAGCAAGATTCATAGTAGCTGCTCCTTCACTGCCCAAAATGATTTGCACTATGAGCAATTTATTACTATGTAATTACTGTATATGTTCAATACAACTATGTAATGCAAAATATATAACATACACTAATGGCCAGAAATCATTTATGCTATTACATATGGGTAGAGCACTACTCCTCCTTGCTCATTTGTTGAGCCTTACAGTTCAACGAGAGAGAGGTATTTATATGGTACTTGCTTGTAGACAGAAAGATTATGTATCCATGTAAGTGCTATCTAATTACAGCCCACTTAATTCAAATTTTAGCCGTGCAGATCAGTGGCTGGTGCCCGATTCTGGCAGCCTCAGGGAATCTGGCAGAGCTGTATGAGCAGGAGTGCCTTTCATTGGTCTGAGGAGGTTTTCTGCTTGAAAAACCGTCGCTGCAAGCCCCCATCACCGCAGCAAAAGAGGCGTCTGTGACTGGTGGCGACGCAGCTTTCAGCAGAGCCTGTTCTGTGGTGCCGGGCGGCCTGATGCATGAACACGCTTCCCCGGGAGTCAGCTGTAGGCCTGTAGGGTGGCAGTGTAGCATAGTGGTTAAGGAGCAGGACTAACCGAAAGGTTGCCGGTTCAATCCCCGCTGGGACACTGCTGCTGTACCCTTGGGCAAGGTACTTAACCCACAATTGCCTCAGTAAATATCCAGCTGTATAAATGGATAACATTGTAAAGAACTGTAACCTATGTAAGTTGCTTTGGATAAAAGCGTCTGCCAAATGAATGTTGGGTGTTGCCTCAATAGGGCTGTCTTCCTTGCAAAATCTGACTGAATAATAATTGAAAAAACTATATGATATGATGGTATGTCAGCATATGCAATTGGAACTCCTGCCAAAGTACATTCTAGGATTTTCTCTGCTGAGCTCCCCTGTCACAAACACCACCAGCTGTAGATATTTGTAGGTCTTCCCTAAAATGGAACACTGATGTGATTTCTTGATAATGGTCATACAGGCTTTATTCAATAAGAAATTTAATCAATTCTCTCCCTATCTAATCAGAAACTATCACACAGCATCTGAATGAAGACCCTTCACTCAGTGATTGAGGGAAATAGGCTGGCGAATCCATCGCAACACTCGAAATCGAGTGGTCTCCATACCCACAGATTGTTAAGGAAGCTGGTCGTTAATCATTCGACTGAATATGACATTTACTTAATCGACTTGTGAAATGGGAATACAACTGAAAATATCATTACCTTGGTTACTGTCACAGCAGACACTCTTATGCAGATTAAATTTTTACATATCCTTACATATATACACGGAAATTTACTGAAGGAACTCCTTGTTCACCCTTCAAGGATACAAGTTTCATTCCTGACTAAAACCAACAACAACCTGCTGGTTTCAGGCAGTTTACGACCAACCACACTATTCTGCTGCCTGACTCTGCCTAAAGTGTCATTTATGGATGAGGTTCAGAAGTCATGGGTGCAAAGATATCACACATTATTATTATTATTAAACTATCAAACTTTTTTTGTGTGTGTAATGCAAAGGAAGCATTCCTCTATCAAATGTTGCATCCAGAAATAGCACCAGAATCACAGGCTTTTTCTCACATTCTGGGGTGTGCATCCTGTTTCACTCTTTTACAGTGCGTCTCCTAAACATCCACTGCACAAACCTTAATATAACAAAGTATGTGTGGCAATACCCTCAGGAATACGGTGGCTTAAAAATCACACAGGGTATCACGAATCTCACTAACAATATAACCCTACACTTAGTGTATGTGTGAGGTCCCTGCATGGTGATTTTAGATATGTCATGGAATATTACAATGCGAACCACAATGCCCGACAGTTTTAACACCTGTTAAACAAAGATGTATAATACCTTTGAGCTGTGGCCTTACACACCGCTGATCTGACGATACAGGAGTGGACTACATGCTGGGAGCTGTCACAATGTTCCGTAATAATACCCTCTCTGCAAGATTTATCCAGCTCACTGAGTTAACCTCTGGTGCTTATAGCTACATATTTCTTATAGTAAAATGAGGCAACATCCACTCTCCTGAATGACTTCATTTACATTTCAGGCCCTTTGGCGCATTAGTTTACTGTACCTTACCTTTCACCTTAGTATTAAGGTAGAAAATTAAAATGAAGTTTAACGGCTCAGGGATTTTAAAACAATATATTGTCACTGACACCTTCTGGATTTTGGATGGTTTCTGCCTCACACGGTGACTGCAGAATGGCTTGATGTCATATAATCATACATCTGCTGAAATTACGAAGAGCATTTCCAAAGGATAAGAATCACAAATTAGGGACGGCAACTGAAATTTTGTGTAAATAATTTACACCCTTTCTCAACATGCTCTTTCAGAACAGATGCTCAAACACTGCGGTTTACGTCCTCAACATCTAGGCTTTTTGCAATAAATATGAAAATGTATGCATTTCTGCAGAGCCATCAAGCACATACAGTACAAAGTTATCAAAAATTGCATCAACAACCTCGAAAAACAGCATATCATCATAATCTCTTTTTTTTTTATTCTCTAGCGCCTTTTCAATCCCCATAGCCACTTTCAGTATATGTGCATCCATCCCCACTTACAAATATAGCAAGGATTTTCCCCCAGAAAGTGTTATCGCTCATATCTGCTTATTGGAATCTGCCAACAGCTGTTAGGAGGGCGCTGCATAGCACTCGTTTGCAATAAAGGGACTTTATGTGAGATATAATGATGAATTAATACGCGAAACGCGACCACATGTGCTGTTCCTCGGCGAGACAGCCACGCACCCTGCCGTTAAATTCGCCGCGCCTGGTCGTGTCCCGGGGAGGCGATCAGAATGCAGTGGCCGCTCCGTTGCCTTGACGATTCCAGGAAGGGGGGTGGGGGTGGGTGGTGGTGGGGGGGGTGTGGGCTGCTCGGGATGACAAATTATCTGACGTTACACAAAAGTGCAGACGTGTGCAGATTTTACAAATCAGCAGACGGGGCGGGGAGAGCAAGGTGGGTGCCAACGATGAGGCGGCCATTTTTGTTTGCAGCTCAGGTGTTTTTTTTTTTTTTTTTTTTTAATTTGGCCATGACACCTGACCTGACATCAGTGACAATACATGTTCCACCAGCTCAAGATGTGGGCCAGTGTTGCAATACAATATTTAATATAAAACACAGAGAAATTTTAATATATTAATAATATAAATACATTTTACAGCACGGTTAAAGATAACAGTGCAAATTATGGAGGGATGGAAACCAATAACATGACACACACCAGGAGGCTATGTAACATTGCACACAGTGTGGTAATGTACAATGGACTGTGCTCTCTCTCGGATTACTTTGCGATATGATACTGAATGTGGCTGAAAGTTGGCTACACAGAGGAGGGCTGTGTAATGTAAATATGAGGGGTAAAACCACATCCATAGAGTGGACAGACATACACACTCTCAAAGACACAAACACACACATACACATGCACATGCACACAAGCTGTCCAGGTACTCTCACTAACTCAGCATCCTGGCTCACAGTATCAATCATGTATGAACAGATGGTCCAATTACCGCCTGATCATACATGATTTCCTCTCTACGTGACCCTGCAAAACCCTACGGTCCAGCAGGAGAGTGCTGATGATGCTCCTATAACACTGACAACATGCAAAGACATGCAGAAGACTAGTCATACATGTGTGGACAATTTCTACCTAGGCCACGATCCAGAAAGGAGCCTCTCTTAAGGAGTACTACACTATAAGAGACATCTGCCTATTTGTGGGGACTTCTACGGTGTGATTTGAGCAAGACAGGGTGGATCAGTGGTAATTTTGGAAAGAGTAAGTGGCCATGCAGGCCCACAGCAGGGGCAAGGAAAACCAGAGGGGCTCCTGACGGCTGATGCTGGTGCTCGGCCAGAATCCTGAAAAACACAAGATGTAGAGAATGTTGCCTCAGATCAGAGTGACAACCAGGAGATAATGACCCAGAGAGTGCTGAGATCTGTCCAATAGAGGCCTCTGATTTCCCAGCCCAAACAGACACAAGTGCTGTCAGGGGTGCCTGTGTGTTAACAGCTCATCTCTGCCTCTTCATGCTCCTCATGGTGTGGTTCACAGGTGTCTACAGGGAAGGACCCACTAATCCACACGTCTGACTGCAGACAGATGCGAGTTCATGCTGGGATGTGTAAAATGCAGGCGTTCACAGTCAAAGCCATCCAGATAACGCATCCATGTACAACGCCAGTTCAGGTTTGCGTGCCGCGGCCCTACGTCTCTGATTAGTCCAGTGTGGTCAGAATAACCTTCAGGATTCCTTGCAGAATCACCTTGTGACCAATGCACCTCCAACCACCTTAGTACATTAACCGCTCGGGTAACTACGAGAGCCCTGCCCAATGTGGTTGACTTGATGCAGCAGATTCTTTACACTGCCTTGCTGAAAGCTCTTTTACACTGCAGGCGATCAGGGCCAAATATAGTGCGTGCTGTTCTGAAATGATCTAAATCTCACCCCCCTTGTTTTAATACAACAGGATTCTGTGAGGTCTTCTCCCCTCTCTTTTTAACACCCTGCCAAAACAGCGATACGGGACAGTGCCCACAAGTGCAGGACTGGATTAATAATTTTCCATTAGTCATGCTGTTATTCTCACATGCTGTCATTATACGGCTTAAAGTGTACAGGGGGTGTAGTTTTTGTGGGTCTAATTAAAGGCTTTTGGATACATACTTACGTGGGCACCTCGGTAATTGCTTTTTTCAGTTCTTCATTTATCAGGGCCCTGTCACATCAAAATGGCCACCACTAGCGTGCCCTGACAGAGGAACACCGCTCATTATCAACGGCAGGTCATTTCGTTTTAAAGTGCCTCCACCGAGCAGAGCGCCACCTCACGCGAATCGGATCAAGCCTGTTAACCGTTTACATGCATTTAGCAGAAGCTCTATCCAGAGTGACTTCCATCACAAAAGCCACAATGGTGGGACTCGAACTTTGGTATCCGTGAAGCTTACAGCTTTAATGTAATGTGTTATACCGCTGGGCCACTTGAAAAGTTTTCTTGTAAGCTATATCATTAATGCACTTAAAATCGTCACAATAAATGAACACCTTAAAAATCATCTTGATGAACCCCCCCCGATAATAACAGTTTAAGGTTGATGACATTGCAGGGCACCATTGTGGAACACTGAACTCTGGAACAAAATGGTTACATCACATTCCATTGCATTATGCAAGCTTGACAGAGAAATGATAAATCTTACATTTTTTCCTTTCTTATACATTTATACAGCTGGAAATTTACTAAAGCAGGGTGGGTTAAGTATCTTGCCTACAGCATTTCAACAGCAGTGGGGATCATTTGGGAATCAGACTGGCAATCTTTGGATTACAAGCTCTGCTCCTTACCACTACAACACACTGCTGCCCCACACAAAACTGCTATATGTATGAGTTACTGAATGTACAAATTTTACCATACCCCTCAAAAGTGTTTTAGAGAAATAATTAATGTTATCCAATCTATCCCAGGCATATATTTGAAAACAGCTCTCAAATATTAGCTCAGTGTGTGCATTAGGATATTAAAACACTCCCTACAGCAGGGAAAATAGTAGGAATCTATGCACTCTCAGAGACCTTTTTAAAGTAGCATTAAAATAATTAAATGTAATATAAACACAGAGCAAGATGAAATATATTCATCTTACATTACTCTTGCACTATTCGTAATAAACTCTTTCTAATGAAATGCTTTCATACAGAGAGATACTCTAGCAGCTCAGCAAGAAGCATAAGGCTCTGTGTCTTTTCATAATACCTTCTTTATTCAATTCTCTTGCACTTTCATTTACTTTGTATTACATTACCCCGTACCCAATAAACTGTTCCAGGGAAACGAGCAGGCAAGCTGGTATGATTTGTGTCTTAAATAAGCCCATATAGACGGGCATCTCTGTGGTACCTAAACTGACAAGGTATCCATTCTGAAGGCGCTTCTCAAATGAGGACAGAGAAAGTTCATAAATGAATATGGCTCCATGACTGGCTCAGAGAGCACCTAGCGCTAGGATTTATCTCCCCCTGTAAAACAGTCAGCTGCTTGTTTTGGACGACGCCTCTCCCGATTCAATTTCCCCGACACCTGCGTTTATCATCTCAGACTTCTGAGCCAAGGAGACTCCAAAAGTCTGCTAAGCCAGTCTGGGTGCAACCTGATAGGACAAGGAATGTCTGCTTATTTAGTTTTTTTTTTTTTTTTAATTGATTATATAAGTCCATGAGCCGCCGCTTAAGTACAGAAACAGACTGATAGTCTGGACTTAAAATGGATGATTGGTGCATTTGTTATGAGAATGTCTGATTGGTGCATTTGTTATGAGAATGTCTGATTGGTGCATTTGTTATGAGAATGTCTGATTGTAATTCCTGTACACTAAAATGGTAAAAGTCTGGGTTGTGTGCATGTTCAGTTGTGTATTCATCCTTTCTGTGTGTGTGTGTGTGTGTGTGTGTGTGTGTGTGTGTGTGTGTGTATGTGTGTGAGTGTGAGTGTGAGTGTGAGCGTGAGCGTGTGTGGATACGCACATGAGTGCATCTGCGTGGGTTTATGCGCGCATGTGTGTATGTGTTTGTGTGTGCATGCCTGCATTTTGTGCATGTCTGTATGTGAGTAAAAGTGTGTGTTTTTGTGAGTATATATTGTATGTGTGTGTCTCTGCGTGTGTGTGTGTGTAAAATGAGATGATTACATAAGCATCATGCAGATTCAGTAAAAAGTATTATATGCTAAATGCAGACAGGCAGGCCTATTCACACTGTCAGCAGCTCTGAGGTGAAACACAACCGTGACGGAATTACCCACAATCCCACAATGCCCGCTGTGTCAGAGGAACGCCTGTCCTGGCGGGCACCCCTACGACCCCCCGTACCCAGGCCCCTCCTCTCTTCCCCGGGAGGATAACGAATCGTGTCCTGCCTCCTTCCCTCTTTCCGCTACTCTCTCTGCTTTATGTAGTCTGGCTCCGTTCATTACAGATATTTGCATTGCGTATTTCCCGCTAAGCCCATTAAAGTTTATTTCTGTCATTACTCCCCTGGAAGGGAATGCCCTGTCAAGCAATGGCAGCGGAATAAGCAAGATTATGAGCGAGCCCTGGTCTTTCTGAGGAGGGATAATGAAGAGACGGCCCTCTGAGATGCATTAGCTTTCCTTGTGAAAAAAGGAGATTGTAATTCATATGAACCCCCTGACTGTAGTCTGCTCGGGCTGCACAGACAGCATGTCATTCCGCTGTTACCGTGTCAAAGGTGATGGACGGATGATGTAATGTGGAAACCTTCTGCTCTACGAACAGAATGTACATCTCCTTGGAATAACAAATACACAAACACACAGCCACACACAAATGCATATCCATACAAATACACGCACACACATGCTGCCTTATGAGTTTCCAAAAGTCTGAATCTTCCACACAGCAAGAAGTGATGCTTCACTTGTGATTAAAATACATGAGGCGATAAGAGTGCTTCACTGTGGATGGAAAGCAAATGAACGTCTGAGACATGGAGAGATCCATTCCATCGTTATTTTACCAGAAACTACACAGCCCACTGAACTCCATCTCCCATGCTGCATGACTCATGTCAACAGCAGATCTGCTCTCTGCACCAACAGGCACTTGGAGAAGCAGGGACTCTTCTCCTCCTGTTACATGGAGCAAGAAAACCATCATGTCACGCTCTGATTGGCTGCATCAATACTGCCCCACCCCCCCAGCCACAAACGGAGCAACTCCACAGTCATTTTAAAGGATAGCTGACACACAATGTGGAGTCAGAGACACCAGGTGGTTCAGGATAGGAGCCGTGATGTCTCTGCACCCAGTGATCTGTGCTCTTCTTCTTTCACCTCCTGCCTGGTCAGGGCAGATACTGAGGGCTTCTCCCTGTAACCTCGGCCATCATAACTCTGTACTGTGGGCAGCTAAGGGAGTGCTAAACTAAACACAACTCATTCCAGCATTCGACCTTGGAAGTCAGGGCATATTCAAATTCCAGAACGTTCAGATTAACAGAAATGCACGCCCCTAGTATGAACTAACACGTTTCTGCCTCTAACTGGATGAAGGTGTGCAAGAAGAGAGTCAGGTCAGGATCTGACACTGAGGTAATGGAGGATTCTGACGGAGGAGGATTAGGGGTGACCTCAGAGTTACAAGCCACCCGGGGTTAAAGCCAAGGGCAGGAGTGTTATGTCTGAGCACAATAAGAGCAGCCAGACAGATCTGCCGTGAACAGGCCTGCCTAGTGCCTTCCCCCATCCTCACTAACGCTCCACAGACAGACATAAACAGCCAAAAAATGAGGTGTGTCTGCAAGCCAGGATATGACCAAATAAGGGGGGGGGGGGGGGGGGGGAAGAGGACGGCTCCTTAATGTTCCTGCAGTACGATGGACGTGCTACATCTCCACCGGCTGTTCCAAAGCGCTACACTTTGAGACTGAGTTAATCAGCATGTGCACTCCGCATTGCTAATCGCTCATCGGGTGCTCTAGCGGATGCCGTTTAATGTGGATGGATATCAAAGGAGATGGTGGACTAAATGAGTGCTTTGGGATTGGCCAGGTGCCACCAGCATAGGAAGCTTCCACACTAACAAAGTTCTCCCTGTTTAAAATCAGCGGGGGGTCGGAGGGAAATATTCCAGCCACATATACAAAAAACAGAATCAATAATATATGTGTATATACACACACACACACACACACACACAATTTGTGATTTCTACTGGTACAACAAGGACCAGTCTCTCTGAGACTAATGAGCAGTAGTGCACAGCCAGCCAGGGAGGATATAAAGCCGCCACTTTCTTTGAAACTGTCCCAAAAAATCTGCATCGACTTCATCACGTGTGAGTGAAATACATCAATTTGTATTTTTCTTTGCATTGTACAGAAAGTGTGATCTCAGTTTGTTTGGCTCTTCGGTTCTTTTCAGTTCGTTTCCAAAAGAAAATGTCACATTGACCCAACACTGAGAGCCTAGTGCACCATGCTGGGTGCAGAAGGAAACACTATTATGAGTACACTCTAAAGGAGTTCTTTCCCTTGGAGGACAGGGGTTGTTGGGATGGTTTGCAATAAGCTTTCTGCCTCGTTTTCCACAGGTTTGTGATCAATGTGCAATGTGCAGTAAAGAGCTGAAAATTCCTGTTACTGTAAGAAACCAAATAAAGCTGGCTGTCGCAGCTGTCATAACTGCCAAGCGAATGTCCCTCCCTCCCAATTCTCTTTTTCTTCTGGCACTGATTAAACAGAAAATGCATTAAAGCAGATGAAAGGACGGGGAAACTGTGGTTCCCTTCCTCAACACCCCCCCACCACCACCACCAACCCCCCAAACCCCACCCACTCGCAGCATTAATTAAACAAACAGTGCATTTACGTTTATGAAAATCCTCCGCAGCGGCGGCTCCACAATGGTGTACAAGCCATTACGTTAAGCCTGTCGTTAAGCTAATTACGGAATAACCACTGGCATTTCCGCCCTGTTCGGTCCCAGGGTGAGGGAGGGGAGATCAGGATTAATCCTCCGCTCTGCCGTTGGCTGATAGTTTTCCATTTCGATTTGTTGTTTTGCCCACACACACACACGCATGCACGCACACACATGCGCGCATGCACGCACACATGCACGCACGCAGAATAACATCCTATTCCTAAGAAGGACCATGTCTGTCACTCCATCTCTTAGTTTTGAGAGAGACGGCAGTTTTGAGTGAAATTGTCATCTCTTAACTGTCTCTCTATGAATCTCCTGTGGATAATGTGACTATAATGCCATTGCATGCTCCAGACACCACATTATCTTAGACGTTGTCTTATTTTCTGTACAAGCAATGGAGACTCTACCAATAAATCGATTAATAGATAAGACGGCAAGTTGCGCTAATTCAAACAATGGCAATATGAAAAGTGGTGTTACAAATTAACACCTGCAAACTTCATTACAAAACTCTACAGAAGACTAAACCATCCCATTTAAACTTTCCGTAGCTACATATGCAATATATATATATATATTAGGTCCACTTCTCCCATTATTCAACAGCAATGAAAATCAAGGATGAAGAAGTAAAGTAAAAGAAGAAAAAAAAGAAGAAGTAAAAAAATAATGCTCTAAGGAACAGCAGAGAGGAAGCTTTAAACATTCTGGTTGTCAGTGCAAATTTGTGTTGATAATGCAGCCTGCATACTAATGAACCAACAAAAATGCCTGGCAGTTGCATCATATGGGCCACCCACCCACATATCAGTAAATATTTATTTCATGAGATCGGCAGAGTCTGAAACGACGCACCTGCGGTGGCGCGTTTCCGATCGTTCGGGGATTTCCCCGATAAACGCATCCCTGCGTGAACTCAAAAAACATCTTTAATTATTTGACAGACAGTATTTGAATTAGGATCGGTGTAATAACAGTCTCCGCGTGAGAACAGGAAGGAACACACAGTGTCGTAAAAGGCCTCCCATATGTTTGTAGTGTTCGGCATTCACATGAGATATATGCCTGTAGATGTTGTTGTGCATCTTTTGTTTGCCTAACTATGGACTGGCAAAAGTAGATAAACTGAAAGCATAGCTGACAGATTTACGTGCGGCTTTCAAAAATTTAGAATGCCATAATTTAATAGCACAAGTCAGAATCATATGAATTGCCAACACTGGCCATCCACCCGCATCCCCTTAGAGGATCATGCACACATACTGACCGTGTGACAAATTCATCAATACAATGAGCCATTTCTGATCATGTTTTATTTGTACAAGAAGAAAGTTATATTTAGACCCGAGATAGGGGAGTCTAGGTAATTTTGCTTTATCCATTGTGGAAATTCAACAAGAGCTTTTGAAAAGAGCAATTTTACTACAAAAACAGGTAATGCACCACTTCAATTGGGAAGTGTCATCTTTAAAGAGCAAAAGGAGAGAAAAAAAAAGGCTTCCTGTTAAGAAGCAAGTCTCCATGGTAACGGTGGGACAGATTGATGGTGGGGGGGGGGGGGGGGGTGTGAACGAGAGGTGGGTTCAATGCAGCGGCTCGATTATGCTGAGGAGGGAGCGCGGACGCACTCGGTAACAGAGACGCCGGAGCTGGCGCCTCATTGGCCGACTACACGGCTCTGTCACGGCCAATAGCCATGGAACAGCAAGACACTGGCAGTGAGAGGAGCGTGGTGGTGCTGAAACCAAAATCCGCTCTCGTTCAGTAACACATTAGCGCTGGTGTACATGTCCTCTCTTCACCTAAATTAACATTCCTACGTTACATTTCATATTATTAACAGCAATCATATAGGCACAATTACAGCAGGACTGGGAGGGAACTATGATGCTTCACTCTGGCCCAGGTTAATGGCCCCGCGACCTGGCCCTGGACTGTCTGTCCTGTGAGAGGACTGTCTGTCCTGTGAGAGGGGCTAACAGATACCCCCATGGTCTAAGCAGTCCTCAGCATCACTTGTATCATCACTTGTATTCGGACGCCACGTTTTGAAACGCGGTCCATGTGTGAGTCTGATAAGGCTGGGAGTTGGCCAGCTGTTTTGCAGCTGGAGACATGGGTTTGGGTCAGGGTCAGCTTAATGTTCATTTATGTTAACTGCTCTGGTATGGATGCATCTACAGCAACAGCAAAAAAAAAAAAAATGCAAACCACACAAAGACAACACTATGCAGGCGAAATATTACATCTTGCCCATCAACACAAAAAAATCTACCCAACATTAATATAAATGCAATACAGAGTGCACATCTACCACCTCGAACAAGCTTGTGAGCACTGATACTCTAAGCACTGACTTGCACGAATACATATACCGATGTGCAACGATACGCATCGATTTGCTATGACATGCTCTAATATACACTGATGTGCACTGATACATACTGATGAGCTAGATTTGCACCCCCGGAGTGCTCCTCTGCCATATTGCCTGCATAATGCACAATGCAGACTGGTCCTGCAGCTCTCCTGCACGCACTCTGCCACACATCCGTCCATCTCCCTCCGTCATTGCTGCTTCCATCAGCCTGCACGTTTCCCTTCACTGGCTGCTTGTACGGCTTTATCCAGACACCTGCTACGCTGCTGTAAGGTAGCCACCAACGCAGGGTGACAAAGTGCCACTGCACGAGACCTTTGACAAGCAACAACAAGCCCAGGTGCTCAGTAGCTGCCGTGCTAGGTGCTGTAAATGTGCTTAGCCCAGGAAGGAACTAACGGAAAGAGGGCTAAGTAACAAACTAAATTTGGTGTGTGTGTGTGTGTGTGTGTGTGTGTGTGCGTGTGCGTGTGCGTGTGTCTAGGGTTTGCTGGGATTCATTTTCACTTTGACTCTTCCATGCTGTGTGTCTTTCATCTTCAAAGCAGCTAAAGAATTCTCTGTCAATAAAGACTGAAAGGGCCAAGTTACTGGAAAAATTTCAAGAGACACTGGGTAGCATTCTTTGCACTGGCACCACACTGACATCACTTTAGAGCGGCAGAACTATATTTGCAAATGTATAAATGTATGATAATTACATATAGGGAAAAAAATGTCATCTGTAACTGTGTCTAACATGAATTGTGCCGTGTTGCAAGTTATCACAGTTGTTGGTGCTCCTGTGACTAGCGCAATCCATTTACAGGCACTTAAAAAGGCAACAAGGAGCAGACAGAAAAAAATTATGTAGAATCCAATAAATTTATGGTTCCAAAACAGCAAGTAGTAACAAAAGTTGTAAAAGATGATTTAGAAGCCTCCTGAAAAGAAAGTGTCACAGTGGCATTAAAATGTGACTATCCTATGCCTATTCATTTCTCCTTAATTCCAGTTACTTTCATTCTGACAAAGGCTAAATCCTTTTTTTCCACACAGTCATAAAAATCAGAGGATTAATGCAAAACAGCATAAAAGGAGGATAATGCAATACCACAGCCAATTGAGAAGTCCCCGGGCACTGCGGAATAAAACAGCATTCGAGGAAAGAGCCGCACGGCACGTCTCTTATTCCAGTTTCACGGGGACGACACGCCGTAATCCTAAAAAGTATTACAGCTACAACACCAAAAGCAACAGGAATGTTTGAGCACACACGTTTGAAGTGACTGTCTCTGCTTAGCCGCTTTGCCCCGCTTTCAAGTCCCAACGGAGAAATGTTTTATTTATTTCACTTCATTTACTTTTTTAGTCAAGAGAAATAATTCTGATCCATCTGTTTCATCCTCGTCTCTAGTGGACCTTGGGTCCACACTGTATTTTTATTTATTTCCTCCAATTCGAAGACTCAAACTTATTTTCATCTCAATGCTAATAGCTAATAATGCTAATAACAGTGCTAATGTTGCTAATGAACTAGTGATCTAGAGTGGGTTAAGTGAATGTGGCACATGGTCAGCCACCTAAGGCATGGGCAACCCTGGTCCTGGAGTGCCAGAAACGTTTCTGGCTTTGGTTCCACCTGAGCTCCAAATTACATAATTTAATCAGTTATTTTGTTAAAGTTACGCAGCTGATGCCGTCTGAATTGTGAACTAGTGAGTACCTCCAGCATGTGGTCACCTACAACACTTTAGCAGAATAACGAATCCAATTATGGGTTTCTGCTCCTGGTCGACATTGTCCACTGTGTCACATATGCCATCTCTCTCTCCCTCTCTCTCGTACAACATGGGTCATAGTGCTGACCTTGCTACACCAAGACAAACGCTGAGAAGAGACAACAGGTGAAGGTGCCCCCCCCCCTCCGTTGCACAGGAAGTTTCCATCACAAATGCAGTCCTAGCATGTCCTCTGGGTGCCTTAGAGAGGTCGCTGACCCCTGCTCATGACTGACTTTAATAAGACATTAAATGCAAGAATACAAGTGAAGACTGACCTGTGTACTCCCTCACTCACTCTCACTCCTTGTGTTCAAGGAGCATCTGTACAGAGGACATATCTGTTTTTATTCTTTGTTTTTGTTGACGGTTTCTCTTACATCCTTGTGGGACTTTTTCTTAATGGCAATTTAACTTGACTCATCTACATCTAGTAAACAAAGAAAAGCAACAAAAATATCAGTTATGAAGATACTTCATAAAACAAGCTGCGCTCTTCCATCTGAAGAAAAGGACGTGGGCGGAAATTAGTTCAAGCTAAATTTCACTGACACAAGGGAGTAATTTTTCACAGAGACTCTCACAGTGTTCAAGACCAGGCCTGAGACAGAGCTAGTTGGATAGAATGGCCTGTTCTCTTTATTCAAACCTCCTACAATTTCATGAAAAAAAAGAACCAATTTAAAGTCATAATTAACGGATGTTTCGTGGTTGATTTAACTGTCATGTGCATATCCTTCTCGGAAAGGAAGAAATGCCCGAAACCTAAACAGAGGGTTTTGTTTAATTTTTGTTTTCTTTCCATTCAGCTTGGTGATGCTCCGCAAATGACTTAATTGGTTCTTTCAGCGTGTAATATTCGGTGATGTAATGTGGGCAACGCAGACGGACTCTGTTGTGGTAAGCTGGAATTAAAAGCAAATGGAGCAAATAATACAATGCGGATGGAACAAGAGAGGAAGGAAATGCCAGAGCGGACTTCAGAAACCACTTACGGCTGCACACAGGCGGGGAAACGTGTGTGCCACTCATCCCCTGACTGCACGCATCTTGTCCAACGCTACTGGCAAAGAAGAGGGGAAACGGAGACGATCTTTAAGAGAAACGTGTGATTGCGCAAGTCCTCATTTCTTTCAACATAATTCACAGAATTATTATTAAAAACAGACAGTGACGGCAGGAAAAGATGCTGGAATCTGAGCACTGTCGATGGGATTCATGATGTCCTCAGAACCTGTCTATTCTATTTACACGGACAGCAGGTATGTCATGGCAGGGTGGGAACCGTTTACAATTCTAACAGTGTGGCACAGTTGTAAGGAGCAGGTCCTGCGACCCAGAGGTTGCCAGTTCAGTTCCGGGTGGGGTATCGCTGTGGTACCCTTGATCAAGGTGAAACCTGATTTGCTTCAGCAAATATCCAGTTGTATGCCTAATGAGGCATGTGTAAAAACTATGGAGGTCATTCAGAACACAGCAGCTGCTAAGCAAATACACGCTGATGGAATGCATATACTGAATACTGGTTTAGGTACATGGTTAAAAACTCAGACTCAGAAATAGGTTCTAAGTGCTCGAAAATTATAGGAGTGACTTTGGTCCTATTGTTAGTCTAAAGAATAAAAGGCTATTTATCAAGATTCTCTAGACTTAAAAGACCTATCACAGGTATTTAGGAGCCCACAATCACTGTCCCAAGCCGTTCAGAGTTGCTTGACAGGGGGCTACATCGAGGCAAACTACATGCATTTTTCTAGTCTATTGTCCTTGGGGAGAATCAGGTATTAAGGACATCTTAACTGTGATAAGACTATATTGTTTATAAACAACAACAATTTCAAATAATAGTATTTGTTGCTTTCAAGCTGACCAAGAATGGAAACCATCCGTGCCGAGTTACTGGCATTTATTCACATTTATGAGATGTTTGATCACGTTCACAAACTGCAGGGCTATGACAACACCACTGCTTCAAAAAATTGCATTTATTGGGCATTTTCTCAACATATGGGATGAACTGTGAAAAATATCACTACCATCCGTTTACTGTTTGCTGCACTTCACGTCATAAAAATCAAGTGAGATCTGTTTGTAGGAAATGGTCTTACTCCCAACAGAGAGGAGTAGGAAGCTTCATAAATAACTCCCATTCAGCAGGACTCTTTAGAGTAATTCTCAGATGCTTGGGCCCTGGTCCAAGCTTTCTGCTGTTTGTGTTCGTTTTCTGGGTGGCACTTGCCCCGCACTGCTTGTGGGTGGATGTATCCAGCTAGATTACGCTTGCCCTCGCATCCGGAGCCATAATACCAAGCTTTATGGGGAAGAGCGAGAACGCTGTTAATCTCTGCCTCTCGAGTCCCGTAGCATCTCCTTCCCCACACACGCCACCGAGAGAGGCGTTAAACAGCGATTCAAAGCAGCCCTTTTCAAATGCCTCCTCATTTGCAACTCCCAGGATCCCACTTAACCCCTCTGCCTAGCCGTATCCATACCAACAGGTACTCTCCTTCCTGATTGGATAGCGATCTCTCACTTTACAAAAGAAACGCTTTGTATAGTGACCCGCTCCCATTGACATTACATTACGTTATTGTCATTTAACAGATGCTCTTATCCAGAGCGACTTACACAGGTTAGTTTTAACCATTTCTACAGCTGGATGTTTACTGAGGCAATTGTGTGTAAAGAATTTTCCCCAGGGGTACAGCAGCTATACGCCAGCAGGGAATCAAACCAGCAACCTTTCGGCTCCGAGCTCTGCTCCTTATCACTACGCCACACTGCTGCTCACATCTTCAGTCTGTGTCTTGACTCCTCTACTGGCTTTTTAAAGCAATAAAACTTGAGTGTTGTAGAGAATTTTAAGGTATTGTTATAATTGCACTTTGACATTAGTTATTGAAATATTAATCAATGTAGTTGCTATCCAGTATTGTGCTGGTTTTTGTGGCGCTGCGTGGCGGTTTGACAGATGTCCAGCTGTGGAATGACGTTGTCTGTATTCATGTGGCCTTGTTCTAGGCTCTTCTACAGCGTCTTTGTGAGCAGATCTGGATGCGAGAGCCTGCCAAAGGGCTAGAGGTAGTGTAATGTAATAAACCTTGATAGAGCGGAGACGGGCAGCTTGGCAGGCAGGGCTGGGTAAACTAATGGGAGACAAATGAGGAAATTTGGAGGGGGGGGGATTTTCAGCAGGTTCACACAAGGACAGCGGATGTCTCCAACCGGAGGACGTCTCACGGTAAGATCTTCCCGGTAAAATCCGAAAATGACAGCGCTAAAGGAGCTAAAAGCCCACTGACGTTTTAAATGGAGTTAAAATTGCAGGAAGCAGTTGAACTAATGCAGCCTATTTGTTATAATGTGAACAGCGTGTACGTTCTAAAACATCTTCTTTCCAAGCGAGCAATCCAAACGTAATCATGTTATCTGTGTATGGGCTACGCCAATGTTATTCATTTTTTTTTAAAGTAAAAATGATGTGTTTTTAAGACAAAACAGCTGTCTAATGAAAATCTGAATGGTGTTGATTTTGTTTCCCACAAAATTGACCCAGCAGGCTAAATGTTTAAAAAAGAAATCGGTCACTGAAATACCCAAACAAATGCTGCAACCATCATAATACCATACATACAACATTTCTAAGTGTTCAACTCTTCAACCACACAGAAGTGATGTGCAACTGATGTGCAAACTGAATCCCCACAATTTTTCTTATGGGCAGATTTCTTGTGTCTTACAAGAATTTTGGTGTTAGTATAGGAATGACTCTATCCCACTGTTTTTGGCCATGACATGCAGTTGATTCTTACAGCAGTAATTCTTACAAATGGAGTGCGCTGTATTTACCTTCCCCAAGGCCGACCCGTGTTGCTCATCATGTCTGCGCTTTTTCGTGGCATTAACTACAGTTGTCTGTATCGTCACCAGTATTGTCAATACTGAACGCTTTGCAAACAAGAATGAAGTATTTCTGTTGTCATTAAAGCAATCTGAATTAAACTGAAAGAATACCAGAGGCAGAGAAAGAGAGAGAGAGAGAGACAGAAGATATTTGCTTGTTTTTGCATATTTTTTAAAAAGCAATTTACTTAAGGATTATGTTTGTCCAAACCTACTGAAAATGGTGAAGGGGGTAACAATTATGACAAAATTAAATTAACGCTTGCATGCACGTAAGTTGTATGAGGAAAAAAATGCAGGAATATAAAAGACAATAAAAAGTTTGTGAAATAAAACGGGGGCCATAGCTCGAGTCCAGCACCGTCCAACATCTTTATGAAGCATAGTCTGCTCGTTACACCGTGAGTACCTGTGGTGGATTTCGGATATTCGCTGCAAGCGTCTCTTCAGTTCAGATACATTCTCATCCCTCTTTCACTGCAGCTCCCTCTCTCTCTCTCCCCCTCTCCCTCTCCCTTATTCACTCTCCCTTATTCACTCTCCCCTGCCACATCTCTCCGTGCCCGTCTCCACCGCCTCGGTAAGACATCCGAACCCCGGGGGGGTTGGTTACATGGGACTGGGCTGAACCCTCACAGTGCTCTATCCAGCCTCTATCTTTGTGCAGACCCTTTACTGAAAGCCTCGCTGTGAGCTCTCTCTCTCCTGTGTGGGCTTCTGGGTGTCCTACTGCCAGCTTTTTCTTTTCCATTGGAAAGCTCAGGATCACGTGAAGAATATGGAGATGACGAAAGCGGTGCTGTTGCAGTGTGAATGCCCTGGCTGATACAGTGCGCTGTTTGAGTTTACAGGGTAAAATATAAATCAGAACAAAGGGCTTGGGTTAAACTCCACTGCTGGAACAAGGGTATCTGACATGGAATCACAGTGATCATGGGTGACTCTGTAAGGTTTCTCACGGGAACGAAGAAGCCGGTTGACCGGCAAACCGCCAAACTGCCGGAGAGTGACCTCCGACCCCTTCACCCGTCTGGGGTGATGGGCGTGGTGCGTAGCAGGGAAAGTTCAGCCCGCATATGCTAATTAATGGAGATTGAGGGTTCCTGCTTAAGATGAGTCAGAGGGAACATGTGACCTCGCTCCATAGGAAGTTATGGATTAAAGACCACACATAATACAGCCCTCATTTAAAAATGGTAATATGCTGACCAGACAACACACTGATTGAATGTATCAGATGCCGACTTACAGACATTTGTCACATTTAATCAGTGTGTGGGTTTGTATATTACAATTAGTACCATACAATTATCATTACATGCTTATAGTTACACAGTAATTAAAACTTGAAGTTAATTTAATGTTTTCGTGGAAAACAGTAGAAAAAGTAGAACCAGACCATTTGGAACCAGACCCCAGCAAAAGTGTTTACTTGGATGTACACACAGATTAAACAGCCCCGTGAATACATTTATTATATTCAGTTTGGAAACTGCTGACACACAAACCCATCGCTTTCCCAGGGTTTGACTGTTTCATACAACCTCCATCCTGACGCTGGTGTGTCAAGAGCGACAGAGACAGCAACAATCAAAGACAGCAGTGCTGCTGTTCCATAGACAGACACTGGAAAATGTATGTTGACCACCCCCATGTTTTCTAACATAAGGACCCCACACAAACTACAATGCTAAATCACAGTGACTGTGAGCGCATTTCATAAGGGACAATGAGCTCCAGCTGCCAGTGAAGGGCCTGGGATAGCAGTAACATTACATTAGGCTTGCTTAGCAGATGCTCTTTACACAGCTGGGTATTTAATGAGGCAGTTCGGGTAAGGCTAGCCCAAGGCTACAACAGCAGTGCCACACCTCGGGATTCGAACCAGCAACCTTTGGGTCATGAGTCCTGCTCCTTACCACTACACCACGCTGCTGCCCTGCAGTGTAGCTACTATGCTAGGCAACCAATTCAACCATATGCTTGTATGGACAGCAGTGTGGTGTTGTGGTAAGGAGCAGGACTCGTAACCGAAAGACTACTGGTTTGATTCCCCGCTAGGGCACTGCTGCTGTACCCCAGGGCAAGGTACATAACCCACAACTGCCTCTGTAAATATTCAGCTGTATAAATGGATAAAATTGTAATCTATGCAAGTCACTCTGGATAAGAACATCTGCCAAATGACAATGTAATGTAATGTATATGCATACAGGAGTATTGTGGAAGAGTTCTGCAAATGGAGATGAGTCACAATCTCAGCCCATCCATATACTCAGTCAGACCGGAGGTGGTGGCGATGGGGGGGAAAAAATGACGAGGAGGAAATAAATTACAAACCAGCACAGCTGCCAATTCCTCATCTCCCCCCCCCCCCCCCCCCCAGGCAGCAAATTCCAGTAAACAAACCGCTGTGACCGTAAATCACTAATTATCTAATTACTGTGGGACGCTGCCAGCGCAAAGCTTTAACACAGAACGCGGGAGTACCCAGAATGCACCGGGAGAGAGCACGGCTCCTGAGAAAAAAAAAAGGGGGGTGGCGGTGGGGGGTGGGAAAGGCCCAAGAGTCCGGGAGGATGCGGAAACAAATGCTCTCTGAGTTCTGAAGGGTAACCCGTCGCATGATTTCCCATTGCACGCTTGCTTCTGATTGGTTATTTCCATAATGAGCATGGCACCCTGCCCCACTCACCATTCACCCTCTGTTCTGCAGCCATAAGAGACATCTCTCATAAGCAATGAAAAAAAGTTAAAAATCTGAGAGAGATAAATAAATATTGCAATCTCCAAGTCAAGGTAGACGAAACAAAGTTGGTTCTGAAGGCAAGAAAAAGAACCGTGCCAGTACTCACTCCTTCTGTTAAATCTCAGCAAAAAGAGCTCTTAGCAACGGTGTCCAATTAACAACTGTCTCCAATTAATGTTGATACTTCCATTCTAAACTGCAGTGGCAAAATTTCAACAGAGAGGGGGAAAAAACACATCATGGTAGTTACTGGAACATATGGCACATGTACCAAAATCAAGGTGAGTAGACAAGTAACCTTGGTAACCCAGGCCAACTAAGAAATTAGACTAGTATATATAAACTATACTAATATACAAGAATACACGTATATTTGAGGCTGGATGTGTTAGTACGTTTTCATAACTTGTACAGTACAACTATTAATATAATAAAAGCATACATATTGCTGTCCATATTATTACTTATCGCTAAAAGCACCTTTGCACTTCAGACCATTCAAGAAATGTTTTAACAGGACATATTATATAACTTGTTATTATATAAAATATTATTATTATGCTTAACAATGCACAGGGGATGCCTAGAAATATGAAGTACTGGTTCAGATGAATATATGCAGCTTAGACTAAAAGTATACTACTTTAACCAAGGGGAGGACAAGAACAGGTCAGCAACTGTGTCAAGCAGTGATAAAGCTCCACCCTTCCTATTAGCTGGTTGGGTATCAATCGAGGGAAAAAATGAATGAAAAATGGGGCCATTTCGGATGGGGGAAACACGAGACAATCAGGAGTCCCAAGAGTGGAATCCACAGGGGGGATGATGGAGCAGGCCGCGCTCCCTGGAGTGCGTCACTCGTGGAGGACAATGGTGAGAGTCCCTGGAAGTCAATGTCTTTTTCACGTCTCCATCCCTCACCAGGAGCCATGGAGTCAGAGACAGGGATCAGGAGGGATCAGTGAAAGCTTTAGGCTGAGAGGCCTTTTAAAAAAATTAATTAATAATAATTTAAAAAAAAAACACTGGAAAAAGGGTCCGCTCTCTGTTAGGGCTCAAGTCTATTTCTGTGCATACCTCAAAAGAAACAAAGAGGCTGAGAGGGAACGTTAAGAACATTTGTTCAACATTTGCTGGCACAGACTTTGAATGTTACATATACACCTTCACATTCATTGGAGAGTGAGTTGAGCACATCTTTACAAGTGTCATGGACCTAAAGCACCTGTAGCGACAGATGTAGCTTTACTCAGCCTCAAGGTTTATTTTATATTCTAACATTGCTTTTGCATGGATGAATATTGCTGAAGATGACTAATCGGGTGAAGAGTAGCCAAGGTAAGCTGATCAAAAACAGCTTTCCTCATGCCCATATGTTCAGAGTTTAGTTTGTTAACGGCATTCAGAGATATGGAAAAGTGATTTTCTAGAACTAAATTAGGACAACTATATCCACAGCATGCACTGATACCTCTTATTACTAGCGTAACTACAAGATAAGAGACATTTTGCAATCCCATGGGCTTACACTAACAATATGTGCACGCTTCAGCTGCCTTAACTGCAATATTGTTCATTTGATGGCATCACAACATCACTTCATGAAGACTTCCCGCAATTTACCAGAATGCGCAAACATTGGTTGGCATTGGTTGGCATTCATCCCAAACTAATTGGTTTCAGCTCCTTGTTAGCTGTGCATTGAAGGTTTCTGGGCTTTCTGGGAATTGTTTTGGTTCAAATACATTTCTTTGCCTTCCATGAGGTGAAAGGAATGAATACCGTGGTCTCAGCAGTATCTTCTGACTTCACAGTGACCCCCCGGATGTCATTATCCTTTTGAGTGCACCCTTAAGCCATTAAGGAGAAATGGCCACTTTTATTTATAGACTACTGTAGGGTCCACCTTTGTGAGTAGACTTTAACAATGTTTTTTGGAAGGGGGAGGGGGCAGTTAAGAACAGGACGAAAAAAATCATTTTGCATGCCATTTTCATATCTAGAGGTGCATTCATGAATATGTTTCAGCCAGAGTGAACGGAACCCTTCTAAACGTGCCCACCCTGCCACAGATAAGACCGTGTTAGCATGGCTTGCATTGAAACTCAATGCTGACCGTCAGGGCCTGATGGCCCACTGTGCAGCCATGACCCACCCTCCATGGGCACTGAACCCTTGGTCCCAGAGTGTGCTGTGCACATTGCGGGGTTTGGCAGACTACACCACCCCATTCCTCTGCACTCTATCCAGCATTTGTGAGTTTTTTCAAAAAAATATAGAGGTACCGGTGTGCATTTGTACATCAACTCAGTGCAGAGATTGTAGCCTGAGGTCATAACAAAAACAGCAACACAGCACACGCATAAATGCATATTTAAACTAAGTATTTCTTAATTTTATTTGTCTTTTTGGCTGTATTTTTCCAAGCTAGTCCTGTGACAGCTATCAAAGACATCGAATGACACGTAAAAGGAGAAGGGACAAAGGCAACTGTGCCACACGGTGATTTTAGAGATAACACTGCCCCCTGTGGGCAACTCAGTGAAATGCGCTGAACATGCGCTGTGAAATTGCTGGACCACACCTGTGCCTCTGCCAGGGTGCTCCCCACATCGGATGTGTATTCTTGTCCGGAAAAGTCTCTCCTAAAACAAACTCCGCTCAAGATATTCAGTTTGTCAATAGCCATTTTCACAAAATATTGTTAAAAACAATGAATAAAAGCACTGCTCATAAGAAACATTTTTTTCCGTGTGTGTGTGTGTGTGTGTGTTTGTTTATGCCATGTATGTGTCATGTGTGTGTATGTGGGTGTGTGCATGTCCCTGTGGTATACAATTTAGGTATACATAAGCACTTAGCAAAAACTGCCCAGCTGCACCATGATATGCCTTCATGTTGTCTAAATTCAGCTTTTAATCATCCTCTGCATCAAAGAGTGACAAGGCAGGGGACCATATTCTCTGAGAAATACTAACCAGTGGATCCATGGCCACCACTGTATAAAACATGGGAAGAAAGAACTCACGGCACCTTTAATCTTTCTGAACCGGTCTGTAGCTGGGGTTGCTGTTTCATAAGCCTGTTGATCATGATGGCTTACAAAAGAGGCTAATCCAGATGCTGACATGAATTTGAACACCCTGGTTAAAACTGCTGTCACAGGGATGCCTCAGTCTGCACTTCAGTTGTGAGCAGGCAGAGACAGACAGACAGTCAGACAGAGAGACCGACCCTGGGAAACACTCACAGGAGGCACTCAAATCGTGCCATGGTCATTTGACTGCAAATTGTGCATTCCATGGTTTCAAACAGTAATAAAGCAGAATATATTTGTGTAAGCAATGTATTTATCATGCGATTAAAAAATGGGATCACTGGAGTTGGATCCCAGAACACTGACAGCACGATTACTCATAGTTAATGGCCTGGAAGCTTTCCTGCAAACATTCTGATAAACTGGTCATTTTTAAATTCCAAAAAAAGGGGGGGGGGGGATGCACCTGTTTTTTATGTGAGATGGGTATTCAGTCTTGTAATAATAAGGCCGTTGGTTAAAGCGCTTCGGGGGCCAATGCTGAGCCGAGAGAAATGATCATCTATTATTTCGGCATTGATCGCCAGCACGAGGTCAGAGGGGTCACGGTGTTTGGAGGAGATGACGGAGTGATGAGGGGTGAAGCTGCCTCTCTGAGTGAGCAGCAAACGGAGACTGAACAGGGATCAGAGGAGATCACGGGCATTTTAACTCGAACTTGCAAAGCCGTTTGTGCAGGAAGTCATCGTTTTCCCAATGAGGGGGTTAAAAACTCTCTCCACCATTTTTAAGCTGGACCTTGCCTTTCCTTGGACATGTGTAAAGTTTGCATCAGATCTATTTTTATACCCTGCTGCAGTGCCGCAGACACCACCAGAAAGAAACACCAGCCAGTGAAATCACTGAAAAAGGTGATGGAAGGACTATAAAGACTACCCTCTACCCTTCAAGAAGGGATCGCCTTGGAAGCACCTTAAGATGACCAATCAACCATCACTTGAGCTTACATCAGACTTCTGTCTTACAGGAAATAACAGACAGATGTTTAAGATCAAGATATCAATACGTACTTTAGCATACTGACTTAGACCCATTTCACCGCAGAAATATGTTGAATGATTGGCTGACCACATTACCATTAAAACGAAGCCAATCCGGCAGAACTGTGGGCTGTACCATTCGCCGGAGCAAACGTACAGGAGGCGCGGGTGACAAATGGATCGCTGCTCGCGGATGCAGCGCTGACGAAGGGTGTCGCTGTCGCAAGATGCCCCCGGGCCAGATCTGAGCTCAGATCAGCGCCCGGTCGACCCTCCGCGACATCCACAGCGGGGCCGCCGTGACAGGTCGCGGGAGGCCGGATCACCCGCCGTTCGCGGCGATTGCGGCTCGCTGGGGTGCGACACCTCGGACGCGAGGAGCTGAGAGGGGTCACGCCTTACGGAGCTGAGCTGTTCGATCGCCCTGAAGCGCTTTATTTTATTAGCCCCTCTCCATCTCAAAGTGAGTGTGTCAATCTGGTGGGGAAAGACTGGCCACGAAGAACCAGCCATGCGGAACAGTGCCTATTATCAGCGAGTTTTCCTCTGATACGGTATAGCTTGTGTTTGTAATCTAGGAGTAAAGTCTGAAACCCAACATGCCATACACAGGAGCAATGTTTGAAGCCCAGTAAGCTGTCAATATCTATCTATCGTTTTGCCAAATCGTTTTGCACACTTCTCAAATTAAGCAATTACCTCAGTTTTGACGATGTCATATGTTTGAGTAGCATATTGTAATAGCTGTTTAATGCCAATTTCATCAACTACAATGATTAGTATTGTTGCACGTCTGCTTAGAGTTACCAGCATGTCACTTAGCATTAGCGGTGGCCATTTTGGCAACCCTATAAATATAGGGTACAGTTGTAGTTTTAAAATATATATTCTGAGGAAAAAACCTCCCATATATTTGAGCCAATACAGTAAAATGATAAACAGATTTTTAAAAATCAGAGTAAGAAACATTTTGTGATGTCACGGGGATACTCAACGCACTATGGGTGCTCCTCTAACACATAACCCAGAATTCCATAGAAGGGAGGGAACAGAACAGGCACGTGAACACAGAAGATATGATCGGTAGAGACCATATAAATAAATAAATTAGGAACAATTTTCCTGAAGGTATCCGCCTGCCTGCCGTCAGCAGAGGAAGGTGGAAACAGTGATGAAAAAGAGCCAAAGGAGAAATATGAGAAGATCACGGAGACATCAAGGGAAGACGGAGTAATCGAGGGTCAGAGAGAGCTGGGGGTTCCAGAGAGAGAGAGGGAGAGGTCAACACCAGGGGGGATGAGGGATGAAATTTGGCTGGGGGCTGGATTTGGAGAGGTTCAGGTTGAGATAGCAAGGCTACATGTGGGAAATGTTGGACAGTGAGGCTGAATCAGAGAGGAAATCCGACATAACTGGATAGGATCATAAGAGAGACAGTAGCCAAGGGACAACGTCTTCTCTAACTTAGCTCGTAGTGATGTGGAATGCATCAGTTACAATATGTATAATTTAATATTGCACACTTAGAAATAATGTACAAAAATTCCATTTACCCATGGCATATCAGTGAATAGTGTCACAACTGGAATGCAAACTGACCAATAAGGTACATTTTCATAGCACTGCTGAGGACTAATAGAAAAGCAGGTGAAAATTCCGCTGATGTGACATTTTTGGAAAAAAAAATGTAAATTAGGCATTCTAGCCAGTTTCAGTCTAAGTCATGTGTTATTTTGATTTCAAGGTGTGTTCTTAGGGCCACAAAACATTTAGTGATATTCTGATATTTAGTGCAACTCGAAATGACAATTTTTCTCATGCCTAATTACTTCTAGGATAAGACACACTTGTGAATACATCAAAAATGAATGCATAAATAAAATTATATAGGCAAAGCAATTCCTAGCCTCCAGAATAACAAAGGAGAGTTTTTATCAGGAGCATGCATTTTGTGCTGAGCTAACTACACTCCAGACACAAGCCAAACCATCCCCTTCACACTGATAACGAACACACTCATATCCACAGACACATGTTTTACTGGCTTATCTAATCAGCTGCTATGGCACTGGCTATTGTCAAATGGTCTGTCTAACACTCAATGCTTCTATTTATTGGATGAGATGTTGTGACATATTTGGCTATCACTTCGTAAACAGATCAAAAACTAATATGTAATTTACCATTTACACAGACTGTACAACAATACTACAGCAAATTGATTTGCTGCTATACATTGAGGGAGTGCACTGGCATTTCTGATCTACTAAGTTAAT
Organism: Megalops cyprinoides; assembly: GCF_013368585.1. NCBI lineage: Eukaryota > Metazoa > Chordata > Actinopteri > Elopiformes > Megalopidae > Megalops > Megalops cyprinoides. Next base: position 6,628,119 of record NC_050594.1, on the reverse strand, counting down.
GGGCTTTCTGACACAGCCTACACATGAGATGTAAACAGCCGGAGCATGGCATGTAACTCTGAATATTATATCGCTGGAAGTGCTTACAAAGTAGAGGTCGAGGCAAACATATGCGATTTTGGTGCCAAACTAGTGCTTTGCCTTAGTTCTGTGCCTATGTATTACAGGCCTGTGTGAACAACAGGTGACTGCGTTTCGTACGAAGACATGATCTGGGATGCATGTCTTGGCGGAGAGCTGAACAGCTGCAGACTGCGAAAGGAATAGTCTGCCGGAGGCCCTCCCAAACTCAAGGGGACCAGAGCCATACGGGGTGAAAAATGTCGTCTCCTTTACCGATGCGAGGGACATGTGAAGATTAAAATGAACAGCGGGTACTCACTGGGAGCGAGGGGGGGGGGGGGGGGGGGAGTAACCAGGGAGCTGAGTACAAATCAGGGGAGTGCTGTACAGGAAGGGAGGAAGAGGGGAGAATGATGCTGGGGAGAGTTGAACGAAGTCACAGAGAAATGATGACAGCAGCAATACACAGATCCAGATACTGACAAACAAGCAGACAGCTGATAGTGCCAGACCTCTAAAACTGCCTGACTGAAAGGGCTTTTTCCATCCATTTCTGACTTCCTTTTCTCTGAGTTTCCCCACCAGTTACTTAAGCGACGAATCCACCTGAACACGCAGATCAGGCGTGTGAGGCAGCAGCTGATGGGAAAGTCTTCAGAAAGGCTGATCTAATAATAACTGCACTGTGGCACGCCCTACAAGGGTCAGCCTTATCCCCCCTTGGCCAGTGTACCCAGACAAGATCTCACAATGTGGAGGCATTCCAGAGCTCTCCAGACACACTGCGACTTGACAGGGTGTGTGTGTGTGTGACTGCCTGTTATCAGCAATGAGACCACAGTGCCTGACAGGAAACCCTTGGGGTGGTTAAATTTACAGGCGCGCCTCACACCACAGAGCAAATTTTTAGCTCATGTCTATTCATTGATTATCTACCGGTGATTGACACTGGGGTCCATCCATGTTTCACCCCCCCCCCCAAAACCCCCACCCCCCCCAAAACCCCCACCCACTCCCTGAATAGAGAGACTGTTTCCGTTGCCCTTTGAAAGCCGCAGAGTGGAGCTAATGACAGTCATTGGCATTTACAGACATTTCACTGTGGTCAACAGCCCACTGCCTGGTCACTGTGGTAATTGCCCAGCAACACTGACCCAGGCTAAGGTGCAGAGCGTGTGAGCTGGCCTCTTAAGCAGAGATGTGCAAAACTAATTACCACCATTTGAGCTCATTATGGAGTGGACATGTGAAATGAATATTACTTTTGTGTTGAAATGAAAGTTTGTGATAAAAAAAGCTAATCCAAATACCATCAACAATATAATAGTAGCAATAACACTAATCTTAACACTTCTGCGACTACTGCTAGTGGCAACAAAATAATGAATAACGATCATCATCTACTCCAACTGCAACCATATGGCACTCTTAGACAGGGTGGCTGTTTGGCATCAGAATGGGCAGGGTTAACTGGTCAAGCCGTATCCATCCACATTTTAATGTCTGAAACTCCGAAAAAGTAACTGCCCCCACCCTGACCCCCACTTTTCATCAAGCATGGGATCACTCCCGGACCCAAGACCCTTCCAGAATTACACTGTGCAACTCATTTCAATCAACCTTTTATGTTCATTAAATCAAATGAGCTCTGACTGCTACTGAAAAAGCTAATCTTCGTATGTCGGAATGTGCAGTTCAGGGTCTAAAGGCCGAGCAGGCTTAAGCCATGCATTACACATTAACGGGTGCCGTAAGGAGGGGTGGGGGGCGGGGGTGGTTGGGGCGATTTCAAGGGCCCCAAGCAGACAGGGGCCCTCAAAGATTCAACCATATATTTTTGTTACATATATAGGGGCCCAGTGCATTAACCTTTCAGGGGGCCCAAAATTCCTACCGGCGCCCCTGCGCGTTAAAGAGAAACTCGGCCACTCTGAACTTCCTGCTCTGTTTAACACTGAGTGTCTGAAATCCTGCGCATTGAGTTTGCCTTAAAAACAGTCACACCGATTCTGCCAGGGGGAGTCCGAGCAAAGAATGAGGTCAGTTTTTGGCTGGAGTTGAATCTTCTCCTGTGTGAAATCTGGATCCGGGCATCTGACCTCATGATTCATCTCCCTGTAGGGGGTCCCCTTAGATCATCAGCAGTGAGGGAAAGGATTATGACTTACACAACAGGGATAATAATTTCAGTATGAGAAAGAAACGTTCCTGTCTTTTGTACTGGGAGGGTGCAGCACAGGAAGATGACCCATAATTTGGTTTACCCGTCACACATCACCCTGGGGCAATATCCTAAAATATAATAAAAGAGCTATTGGCCATTGATTCATTACATGGATTTCAAACTTGTACATGGATTTCTAACCCTGAGACTGTACATGTTATCTCGTGTGTGTCACGGCATAAACTATAATGTCTCACTTGTCAGGATAGTCATATAATCTGATATTCTACAACAGGAGAAGGCGGTCTGTCAATGAGAACAGGAAATAAATACAGAGGTACACATCGCTTCCACCACTTTAACGAAGCCCCCCGCAGGGCTCCAAGGTCCCTGTTCTGAGAGTTGGTGAAAACACAGCAATCCCCTCCTCTGTGATGCTCGGCAACCGTTCTGCTCCCTGATTGGAGGATCAGAGGCCTGCTGTGTGAGGGCACTCTCTTCTTCCTCTGCTGCCCTAGGTTTCAGCCACGCCGCTTCACACAGCAGAACGCTTCAAAGGCCCAAAGCGGTTTCCGCTCCGACGGCAGAGAGGAATTCATAGATTGCAATCGCCGTGCTGATAGTTAGACCCAAAAAAAAAAAAAAAACACCCTAAAAACAACAACACAGCTTGTCCTGGACAGAGGCTCTGTTTCAGGAACTGAGCCCAGTGGAGATTCTATCAGCCACAACCAATAGAAATCCATGCTAATTGTGTTCCGGGACCTATGGAATCCTCTTATCGGCAAGCAGATCTCTTGCTCAGCACGGGATCCAATAAGGACCAGGAGCAAAATACTGTTCCATACCAGACTGATTTGGAAGCTCATCAAAAAGCAGAGTCTTGTTGTCTGTTGACTAACCCTCTAACAGCAGATTACAAAGTAGTTGCTAGTGGTTGGTCCCATCAAGGGTGTAATCAAGTACTGAAGTCACAGGGATATCTGTATGTTGTGATTTCTGATCTGAGAGAGACTTTGAATGAGTGTAGTAGTATGTTCTACTACATTTTATATCATGGGGATCCTCCTCTAACAACAAAGCGTCGGGACAGGGGTGCCTGATTTGCCACTCCACGGTGCAGTGGCGTTATCGCACTGTTGAAAGGCCGGGCCTTGCAGCGAGATGGAAACATCCCGTTGCCCGCTCTCACCAGCCAAGCCACCCTGCCTGACAGGTGAGATCACTGCCCTGTGCACAGCACAGCCCCATTTACGCTGTGCCTGAAGCGCTCGCACAGTTCGGGACACATCGGGTGAGAGACGGAACACACCACAGGGGCATTGAGGATATTTCTGACTGATTTTGGCATTGCGCTCAGAGGAGGAGAGGTATTTAGTGGCAGCGCAACCAGACAGTGCGAGGAGACGGTCACTTGGTTTCAACAAAAATGAGAAAATGAGGTTTCAGTAAAAAGTAAAAAGAGGCATAAAAGAGTAACTTTGCTAGTAAAATGGACCCGGCCATGTTCCTCACTTGCCACCTCCACTGTAAGGACTAGATATAACATATTATTATAGATTATCTTTTATTATAGATTTTCAGTGAATTTACCCTTTAACTATTCACTTCTGAGCTCACATATACAGCAGAAGTGTCATTCAACATGTGTGCAGTATGTCCTATATCTGTCCGTTCATCCTCAATACAGGGTCAGACATCAGAGAATTCACATCATAAGATCTGCTGTATATGTGCTTCAGTGCCACCCATTACAATAAGGCTGAACAAGACTGCACCCACTGCTCGAACATTCATTAACGGAGTCATCTAGCTTTTGGAAAGAAGAGTTTTGCGTGCAATAGTTTACAACAAACTGGCTGTTTATGGCAAACAGGTGCTGGCCTCTTGCACGCTACACGTGTGCGCACCTGCTCCCCCCCCAAGGCAACCCACAGATGTTCGATTACGACCAGATATTCATCTCCACAGTTCTTTGCTTCCTCCACCCAAGAGGTTGTGGTACTAACTGCATTCCTATGCTGCCCGGGGGTGTTCCGTTTTAGACCACACCCCCTGCAAAAACATTCAGAACGATCCAGTGAATCAGAATGCTTACATCACCAACAATGACAGAGATGGAATATTCCATGTGATGCACACATAGAGCACTACCCGTTTCACGTACATAGAATCTGTGTTCAGCATTTACAGAGTAACACTAGCCAAAATCAAACCCCCAAGCACTTAGACCAGGACAGCCATGTATGCACAACGGAATCACAACTAGTGAGTACACTGACACAGCTGTACATAACATCTAAAAGGAAAATAGGCACTTTAGCCTGGCATAAACAAACACATTTGCTAGCCAGAATGATGTCATAAAAATGAGAATCGGAACTTCCTGTAAACGGCTGCTGCTTTGATTCTTGATTAAACAGCCTCCTGAATCAAGCCATTCCCGCGGACCACAAGAAAGCAAGCAGAGGGGTGAAGTGGGGCAACAGCACCGTCTCCATATCCCGCATTGGAGAAAAAAAAAAAAAAAAAGAGTGGAAAACTTGGACTGTGTTTCTTTCCTTTATACTGGGACACCGAGAGTGAAATAAAGCGTCGCAAAAACCTCTGGTGAAAATGAAAAGAAAAAAAAAAAAAATCAGCACAGCCCTGCTGCATCACACCTACGGTTGCCGTGGTATCGGTATGTGCTGCGCATAGTACCGGACTCCTCAGCCCTCTTGTGGGCCGACCGGGATAGGACAGGACTTACCCTGGCCAGGAGGCTGACGGGGGTCAGTCCAGACGGGAGGCAGGACAGGTCGACTGCCTCGTCTTTCAGGTAGAGCTTCAGTGCGGAGCTCAGGTGCTCCAAGCCAACCCTCTGCTCCTCACTCATGTCCTCCATGTCTGCAGGAGGGAGGGGGGAGGGAGGGGGTGAGAGCGACACGCGTCAAAAATACGTCCCAGACGACACCGGCACGTCACGTGCTAACGGAGGAGGGGGGACACAAGAGCCAAATACAAAATAAACAGAAAATGCCATCCACGTCTTAGGGAGAGCAGGCAGGCGGAGTGTGGAGAGGGTCACACTGTCTGAAGTTCTGACAGGAGCCCGAGGAACTTAAGGAGTCCAGGGAGCGCAGCACACACTGCCTGTAATAGGTTGTCATGACCTACAGTGGTACCATGTCACAGGCAGTGAGACAAAGTAGCACCTGTGTGTCAGAGCAGTGGACAGAATGGAGGGACATAATATTCTACATCAGCGTTTGGAGATAGTGTTCTCCATGTTAAAGCTTGATTAAACTGGTTCATAAGCAACCATTATGGTGCATGAAACTTTGACCACCACACTGTTTCAGGAACGTAAATGAGGCTTTAGTCACCTGACCCGTCACCTCACTTCAGTTTAAACAAAACACAGCTTTGTCACAGAAACTGCAACATTAAAAGAGGAAAAAATATATATTCATATATGCTCTTATCAATTTCGCTAAGCCTTCCCTCTACAGCTGGTGCAGCACCCCCAGCCAGGCATTAACTAGAGAAACAACCACAGGTCACAGACATCTATCCAGCATGGACTTCAGTTCTGTAGACACTGCTCCTGCATATTAGGGCAAGCACAACTTACGTGACTCATGCTCCTCCAAGCGGTAAAGCTCTTGTCCAGGGCTTTGGTCCTCGTTCAGCTGCAGGAGGAAGCGAGGAAAGAAGAGGGTCATCTCTTGATACGCCAAAAGAATAATGAGCTCATTAATGCTAAGAATAATTAACTCTTTAATGCTAAATGAAAGGAAAGGCATTCGTTGAAAAGCCAATGATCGTAGCTCTAACCCAGCAATCAGTAGGTTTTTGAGACTTCAGTTTTTTTGGGGTCGAGGCTACAGTTCAAACATTCAGCATACCAATCTGAAGATGATTTTGGCCACTAGTCGGACAGAGTCGGTGGGAGTAATGGGATGGAGCCTCTGGAGGGACTTGCACTCCCTTTTGTGCTCTGGCCACGCTTGCCTCTGGAAAGGAACAAGGAAAAGGGAACGATCACCACTCATGAACACACAGATATCAGGCAGATGAGCTTCCCATAGAGGTCAAAAGCTCACATAACTTAAGTCTGTCCTTTTCTCGTGTATTACTGGAGGATATTATTGCACTTGGTGGAATGAATTGTAGCTCCTGTTTTCACAATGATGGCTCAACACATGTTTAGAGGTCTCTCAGATTCTGTGTGTACCGGTGTCCCTGTAATTTTATTAGACGCCAATTTTGTACCTTTTTGCTTTGCAAGACATTCCAGGGGAAGAGCAACTGCCAAGTGACTCATTGTGAATGTAAATGTCATGCAACAGAATCAGACCCCTAGTCCCTGCAGCTGGTGAGGGAGGGCTAGCCTGAGACAGCCTGGGTCAGGTGAGGATTCCAGGCCATCAGAGGCAGTCAAAGGGAGCTGTGTTGCGTGTGCGCGACCCCAGACGACCTCCTCGCAGCGGTAACACGCAACGGGTGACATGTGTGGGCAGGATGCATCAGACACTAATCACGTCAAATCAGAAGCGGGGCCTGGGGGGGGTTCTCTACATGCTGCTGTCATGGACCGACGGGCACACGCACACGGGCCCCGTCACCTGCCCGTTCCGCCTGGTGACCCGCACGCCAGCGAGGGATGTGGGAGATGGTCTCTGTCTCCCCCTGCTGACAGGCGTGGGGGGCCCCATCTCGCTGCCGATTACTGCTGTCCACCACTTTCTCCACCTGAAGGGTGGGGGCCCTGACGGAGCATCAGGTTGTGGGCGAGAGGGAGGTTACTGGAACAGCTCCCTGGACTGTTAAAGTGTGTCTTAGGGGCAGCATCCATATTGAGCTGATGGGATGATACAACCAGGCAGACAGAGCTAAATACCACACGGAGTGGAAAAGGTCCACGTGGAATATGTACATCCATATTTGATCTGAGAAGTGTGTCCTGCCTATCTTTCTTCAACAGAATGACAATTAGAGGGAAAAAGCAGGGTTGGGAAAGGGTGTGGTGGGGGCGGGGCAGGGAGGAGACTGCGGGAGGAGCCAAGGAGGAGAGATGGGGAAAAGCAATGGAAAGGTGGGAGAACAAGGACAGAGTGATAAGAGGTGGAGGAGAACTAAATGTTGGGTGGAGAGAGGAGAAATGGGGAGAAATTGGGAGAACGTGGGAGGGGAGTGAACGAAGTTTAGGCAGAGGATGGAAGAGGTGTGGCAGTAGGTTTATTCAGTAATTCGAGAGAAAAGGAGACCATGCTACACGTGGCATGCAGAGGGGTGATGATGCGACACTGACACTGAGAAGAACAGGGCACTGACCTGGGAGCAGTTAAAATAAAAGAATGAACAGGTACGTAAACTACTACTGAAATATGAAGTACACCTGTCATTGCCCTCCATAAAAATATAAACAACACTGCACAATGGATTGTCTGGTAATTGTCTCAACACACTAAGGAAAGACCTGCAATTATTAAATTATGCAATTACAAATTACATGGCAACTGAACCATGACCTGCCCTTCAGACTCTTAGAAAGGGGATTTGTTTTCCAACACACACATAGCCTACATGACTTGAGCTGCAATCCCTACTGTATAATTAAGTGACGTCATTACCTCAGCGCTATTAATTCAGCTCATACTTGCATTACTCCGTAATGGAAAGTTTGCATTATAAACGCGGAGCAAAATGCCGGGTAGAACCGTGCAATTACACGATCCTGTCGTAACTAGGTCAGGCACAACAGATGTTGCCTTTACAGCAACGTCCAGCCCAAGGAGGGGCCTCGGGTTTCTTTCGTCCGTAAAAAAGACGCTTTCTCAGAGCATTACAAAACAGCTCATCTCACCGACCCACCGCACTGTCAGTAATACTAAACAAATTGCAATGAAGGCCAAGAACGACCAATTATGCCTCTGCCAATTACGCCTCATCCACTGCTGCTGTGGCCTAAAAGACTGCATCTAGAAATGAAGGGGAAATTTACATTCACAAGTACCAATCTGGCAGGCGTTCTTGGCCAGAGCAACTTACAGAGCAAGGTACATTTGTGTATTATAAAGTCACATGAACACTTGTACAGGCAAAGAAAATTTCTGGGTCACATCTGAAACTGTTGATTAACTCTGGCCGTAAAAGAAAGGCGTCCTGATGTCCAGGTGGTTGAACAGACAGTTTTTAATGTCAGCCTCTGTGTAGACTTAAATAAGACAGTGTCATGTCGCTGAAAAACAGGTGTTTGTTGCATGACTGGGCGTGTCCTCTGTGCACCTGTGACTGAATGTGTGACCCAAAGTTCGACCTGCACCTAGGTAAGAGCCGGTGCCAATGTGGTGAACCTGCGCGAGTCCCCGAAACGGGACCAGAGTGCAGACGTTACCTGGCAATCCCTGTTGCAGAAACGAGCAATCTTGCACTGAGAGCATCGCAGCAGACTGTCCTTCCTGAAGAGCGAGAGCGAGAGAGAGAGAAGCAGAGGGGAAGAGAAAGAGAGAGAGAGAGAGAGAGAGAGAGAGAGAGAGAGAGAGAGAGAGAGAGAGAGACTTCATGTCTTCTATTCATGCTACAATATCATCCCACTGTGTGTGCAGCTTGCAAACACGAGGCAGACCTGGGCTGTTAATTAGAACAACACTCCCAGCACACTGCAGTCTGATATGATTTCGGATCATACTGAGAGATACAGGCTCCCAGAATAATTGGACAGATAAAGCCGTGCAAAGCGAGTTGCTGTGCTCGCTCTGTGTCTTTGTTCAATATAGCAAAATGTCACAGTTATGTGGTGAACACAGCCAGTAGCCACTGTTGCCCATTAACCTGCAGCTGGCAGAACACAAACAGCTCAAAGTGCTATACAATGCTGATTATGAATCCAATTGCAATTGCTGTGTGAAAATCTGCCAAACGTACAAGATTATATATATATATTCATTACATACACACTACTTTTAACAAATTTTCATGTCTAACAATTATACACATTATATATGTATATTCTATGCACACTGTATATTATTTACACATACGTATGTGTGTGTGTGTGTACATATGCATGTGTGTGTGCCAACAGTCACGTTGGCCTTACGTTGCCACAATGTAATTTAATGACCAAACATACTTTGCCACAACGTGGAAAAGGAAAGGTGCCATTTTGTAACGGCAACGTAATTTTGTGATGTTGCCGGTCCGTAACCCCGACGTCCTGGCGACCATATTTCGCAGTGACCAAATGAGCACTTACTGATGATTTTGTTCCGACGATCCGATGATCAGGGTACGACGTCACGGCAACATTATTCACGGTACCAAATGGTAACGTCTGCAAGTGACCAAGGGACAACTTCACAGCAACGTAATCCATGGTACCATGAAATAATGTCTGCAACCGACGAATATACTACGTCGTGACAACATTATCCACGTGATCAAATGCCAACATTCTCTTAAAATCATTGCTGTGACATCACAAAGCGCCACCAGCAGTGGCCAAATAAGCACTTACTGGCAACGTGGTGACCAAATGAGCACTTACTGGCAACGCGGTGACCAAATGAGCACTTACTGGCAACGCGGTGACCAAATGAGCACTTACTGGCAACGCGGTGACCAAATAAGCACTTACTGGCAACGCGGTGACCAAATGAGCACTTACTGGCAACTCGGTGACCAAATAAGCACTTACTGGCAACGCGGTGACCAACACGGCAGTGTAGCATAGTGGTTAAGGAGCAGGACTTGTAACCGAAAGGTTGCTGGTTCAATCCCCGCTGGGACACTGCTGCTGTACCCTTGGGCAAGGTACTTAACCCACAGTTGCCTCAGTAAATATCCAGCTGTATAAATGGATAACATTGTAAAGAACTGTAACCTATGTAAGTCGCTTTGGATAAAAGCGTCTGCCAAATGAATAAATGTAAATGTAAATGAGCACTTACTGGCAACGTTGCTGCAATGTTGTGTGTTACTATAAATACACACATATACAAATGTCCACATATAAATATACACATACTTGTGCATCTAATGGACGTATTAGATGAATATTAGAATATATATTTTTGTCCAAAAGCATGTCTAATGAATTAAAACACAACCCCAACCCCTGCCACAATCGCAAAAATTAGATCCTGAATATCCAGAACAGCAACCAAAAGGAGCTGAAGATTATTTCCGACATATTTCTTGGAGAGTTTTTTTTTTCGTCCATTTGTCACACTCCATTTAACATTGCACTGATACAATCTTCATGCTACATTACAAGATCATTTGAAGCTTCACTTTGCCAAAAATGACTCATATGCAGCGATTTTCATCTTTGTGTTTCATCCACGTTGCATAGAAATTATAACTGCAATGATTAACTATTTGAATGAATGGTTTATAAAAATTAATCAGTTTAATCAATTCTGCTACATTTGCATTACATTTATTTAGCAGATGCTCTTATCCAGAGCGACTTCCAGCACAAGAGAACAGAAGTGTATCCATTCAAGTTAAATGAGCAATAGCGTCAGACCAAGCTAACATTCCCAAACTAGTGGCTGTGAGCACAACACCTTTCAAGCACTACCACAAGTTAATTAGAACCATTACAATGGTTCAAAATGGCTTCCGTGGTTCATAAGTGAAAATAAATAAGCATAAATAAATAAATGAATAAGACAGAGTCTGTTGCTCTTTTAGGGCTCAGAACTACCTTTGTACAAGAGCACCACCATGTTAACACAGCAAGACTTTTCTCCAAATTTTTTTTGCATGTTTACTGCAGATATTGTACAGTGCAGCTCACTAAAGTGTACCTCATGCCAAATAATGCATTATGAAGCCATGCAAATGGTTGTGCCATGCCACACTCTCACACCTTTTTGCCTCAGATTATCTGTTGCTTTATACTGCTTGGCAAATTTCTAACAGATTTGCCTCAAGTCTTGCCTGAGATGTCTGCATATTGCAGCAAGCAAGTTTAGTTACTGTTTTTTGCATGAACTCACTTGCTAAGATATGGTGTGATCCCATACTTCAGAGGAATCCTGATCATTACATCCATGCAGCTTGCAAAGCATGACTAAATGTGTTGTTATGCACTATTTGAAAGAAAAAACATCCACAATCATGTTTTGATCTAGCTACAGTTAACTTGGGGGATGTCGGTTCAGTTTATTTTTTGAAACTATTACCGGTGCAGGGATTCCAAAATGAGCTGAAAGCAACCCTGTGGTATACTTGCATGCAGTGTAAAGGGTCACTTTTCACACTACAAGTCCCATAGTACACTGCAATAAAGCAGATGCCCATAGGAGGATAGGTTCATCTCCACTGACACCATCTTAGTAAATTGTAGGCAGCTGAGGAGTCGCCTGGTGCCTGAGAACAGAGAGAGGAGGAAACACTGGCTGACCTACCGACCCCTATTCCCAGTAAAACAATGCCAATTTGCTCCACTATTGTGAACTCTGGATCTTTATCAGCTAATGAGACCGCTGGGATCAAACCCAGGCTGCAGGACTCAGTCTGCCGTGGAGACTGAGCAACTTGGGAGCCCTTTGTACTCTCACTCAGGGTCTGTGCTAAAATGTTTCCCTCACTCATGCCTTACTGATCTGTCAGATGCTGGACCTTGTGTTCACAGCCTGCCCAAAAACAAGTCTTCACCACCAATCATGGTCAGGCGTTTTTGCATTGCGGTCTCATTGCGTGACCCGTCAGTCATCAAGGAAAGCACTTGTGTCTTTTTTTTTTCCACCACTAACCACTTGCGAGGACCTTAAGGTCTCTGTCGGTCTGTTATAATCATCCCCCAGTGTTTTAAGACGAGGCTGGCAGCTGTGGGAAAGCAGGGCTCAGGTCCACGCCCTCTCAGGACACCGATCCACTCCTGGCCTCTGTGAACGGAAATCTGAGGTGCTGGTTTGGCTCAAGGGAGCGTTATCTGATGGGAACCTGCCTGGAGAGCGCATTCCTATTATTCTCCATCAGCACCCGCTGTATCGCGCATAAATATTACACATATTTAATAATCTAAAACAAGCCAGCATCCTGCACCATGACCCATACTATAACGTCTCCCGGCTGCTTTGAAGTAATGTTTGTTTAAAATCCAATCCCAAAGAATACTGCGCTGGTAATTTTCCGTTCTGGCTCAGCTTGTTTTATTTTAAGATAAAACCCTGTGCTTCTGGGAAATATTTGCCTTCCTGTGTAAAAATGAATATGTAGTGAATAGATAACAATGAGTACCTGCATTCACCATAACCTAATAATTGCATTTCCTTTGCGGAGTTCACTGAAATGAATAGGGTAAGGTTTCTCTCTCAAACTCCAGCTAAATTATGAGTACAGAGACATTTTTACACAAATATTTTATATTTGTGCTTCATGCATTTTATATTTTTATGCATGAAATCTAAACAGTGATAAATTACAGACGAATCACACTTATCACAATCCCAATACTGTTCATTGAAGAAAACATTTAAGCAATTACATAATCGGGAAATCCAAACCAGATCTCTGTCGACAGACTGCCTGAAAATCAGATGCATGCAAAGCAGCCCTTAAACCACAGATCACACATTCAGTCACAATGAACACGCTCAGGCGTAGTGTGGCGCAAAACCACATATTTTAATGTGCCATGCAACATTCAGTAGTGTCGCAGGCATCACAGAAACTGATAGGGGGAGCGGTGGGCAGTGTGTGGTGGCTCATGACATCCGCCATATTCTCAGAGTGGAGTAGGGATTGCATTCTAAAGGCTGTGGTTCCAGATTGGTCACACTAACCCGTCTCTTCGTCTGTCAGTACATGCTATTAACTCGCCATTAACACTCACACATACAGCTGGCAACTTGCCTCTTCCTTTCAACATTAAATTTTGAGTGCTTTTTTTTTTTTTTGTTATTATTTGCATTGGTTTGATTTGGTGTCTGACCTCTCCAGTTGCTTTTGGCAATCTGGTGGTCTCAGAAACTTTCCCAGCACTCCCTGGTCACGTCGAGGAGAGGTCCTTCAACGGCCGAATCTCGATGGGAGAGATTTCGGCAGGAAAGAAGAAATGTGTCAAATGAGATCAGGATGCAACACATTGGCGGCTACAAAAAAAAAAAAAAAATCACGCAACTCAACCGCCAGCCTTCCCAGTCTTGCTGAGAAAGCAGAGGGGAGAACTCGTTGTAGCTCTCTACAGTTTTAGGGCCATGACCAAACACCATGCACTAACCAAGAGCAGCTCTGTGATACTGGCTACCCTCTGAGGTAACGGTTTGGAGCAAGAACAGGCGCCCTTCTTTTTCATACCGATCCACACAGTGACTTCATTAAAGTTCAGCAGTGCAATGCCATCTCGTTTCGTCCTTAACGGCCGCCTCGCAGTGAAATTTCTCCGAAATGCCTTCGGTTCAAAAGGTAACCTTTGTGGAAGTAAGTTCAAATTGTCATAATTGACTGCGACCGACTGTCTGGAAAAAATCCGCCCGCATCCACTGTCTGTGCCCTACATAAGCCAACGCGAAGGAAACGGACAAACGACTGGGTTTTACGTAAACCAAAAACAACAAGAAAAACGTATTTTTGTAAACTAATCAGTGTTGTGGCTAGGAGAGGAAACGGGTTTGTGGGAGCAAGGAGCAGTGCCGCCTATTCCATGTTTCAGAGCTGAATTTCTTTTTTCCGTCCAACATTGCTTTTTTTTGTTTGTTTTTGCTGTTGTCCCCCCCCCAACACGTGGAGTTTGGACATTTCTGGGAGGTCATTTTATTTTGTCTCTGGTTTTTCTGGGGGGGGGTTCTTCCTCTCATCACAAAACTCTTATCGGTGCAAGTTTCAAGCACAACAAAAAACTGCATGTTGTTCCTCCAAATCACGCATGCCCACCTCTCTTGCTGGAAACGAAGGGAAACTGTCAGAGTGAGGTGATATGGCACTTAGTGTCTGGAGAGAATGCTCTCACAGCACTCACTGCAGAATAATACGAAGCGCTGTAGCCTTGGAGCAGAGGTGGAAACTACAGGTAGCCCACATCTTCCATTAAGCAAATCACCAGGGTCACACCAAGGCCACCAACCCCGCTCTTGGACCATAAACAAGCCCAACACACTTCCCCCTAATTTCACACTGCTGTCTTTTAAAGTCACAATGCGCCCTTCATCAAACAATAGTTATTTTGTTGTGACATCTAAAGAAAAGGTGACTGACACTCCCAGTTAGATTGGCCACTTTGATACCAGTGGTGAAAAATACAAACATTGTTTGACAACCTAAGCATGCTGACACAGCAAGCTCTGCCAAGTTCAATGGGGACAAACAGCAATGTAATCTTAAGTTAGCTAACTATATGCAAGTGCTTCGCATACAGAAATAGTACAGATTAATATTAAAGCAATTAGGTATTTTGTAAGCTACCAGCCACATCAGGCCTGCCTTACCTAACCAACCTTACATACATATGTAGGGCTGGTGAATGAGGATATTCCCCCCTTATTATAACTTTCTCTTGTATCAAATGACCCACTGCATATTTTTGGCCAATGATGTATGGATACTTCGAACTGCCCAAGTACCAACTACCATTCATAAGATATACAGCCACCCCTGACATCTTTTCAGACAAGCACAGCTTTGTGATGATGTATGTCACTATCACAGAATGAAGGAAAAAAGAAATTCAAGGGGAGGATCTTAATAGGACTAACAAGGTGCTCTGGCTCACATAACATTCCAGTAACCCCAATACAGAAGTCCCCTTTTGACACAATGAAATGCAATATCAATGCAACATTCATTTCAACCATGTAGCAGACAAACACATGGTGATAATATCATGGCAGTGGAGCTGGGGAAAATGCTTCCCACATAAAAACAAAAAAGGCAAATCACTCCCGCTTAAAACACGACTGCGCCCTGCTATCTCGAAAAAGGTAATCTTGACGAAGCGTTGATTACCGCTGTGATATAATACAAGATAATGAAGAAAAATCATGTTTGTTTGATGTGGGCCATTTACTCATCAGAGCAAAACAATCAAAATGATCAAAAAACAAAAAATATGGCTGGTCCCATAACAGAGCGCGTTGCCTGCGACGTTTTCCTTTTTTGGAGGCCTTTTTTCAGCTGGTGGGCTCCGTGCTTAGCGACCGAGACTCCATGCAGGCGCAGCCTAATTTCAACTCCATGCCCTCATTGCTCTGCAGCAAGGAATTGTGGGATTTCACTGAGCAGTCCACACAAGCTGTAAAAACATTCAGCGTGATGCACGAGTGTTTTGATTTGCCTGCAAGATGTGTGCACCACCACTGATAAGCCTTCTCTGGAGCTAGGCCTAAAGAATGAAGCTCGAGATACAGAAATCTTTTAGCAACAATGTTTAAGGAAGAATACATCTTAATAGCACGCATACATGTTAAATAAACAGCACCATCTATAATTCTGACCCAAATGTTTTATTTGCCAAAACAAAAAGTACTGGCACACCCTGAAATGACACAGAACACTGCATTCTTTAAGACGTTATTTTATAGATCATTTTAATAGGCACAGAACATGTCAGATACTGATAAGCTTTAACATTTAACATGTCATGGAGCAATTACAGTGCATTAATTGTACAGCATTTCACAATGTTCGATTTCACTTAGATGTCGTTTTCTCTAGAGAGCCAAAAGGACTTTTTTTGAGCAGTCATTAATAAGTCATGTTCTTTCTTATCAATGGCCAGTTACATTTAAAACAAACACTGGGGATAACAACTCCTAATTTTACTCCAGTGTGTGTGATTTATACTGCTTCTTCCTATAGCGCAGTATGTTGAACATTAATGTGAGTGCGTGTGAGTTGCCGGGGGGGGGGGGGGGGGGGAACAGCAGCATTAGGACAAATCTGTCAAATTTTTCTTAAACCAAGCCAAAGCAGAAAAAACAAACAGGCTGGAGTTTTCAGATGGCTATGCAAATGTAATTTTTTTTTTTTTAAAAACTTATTCTTGCTACAGGTATCCCCCCACACATCCAGGGAGAGCTACGGTTGCATCAAGCTACCTTTATGTAGCGGCAGATCTCACTGCATTTAAACGGTTAAAGTGAACTGCCTGACACATCTTACGCAGGTAGCTGGTGCGGGGCATACAGTAAGCAATCAGGAGCTTGCATGAAAGTACGTAGCCTTGTAGCTGTCGTCATGGTAACTGGTCCCCGTCTGCTGGCTCCATGATGCCAGCCACCTTCTCCTGACTAACCAACAACTTCGCAGCTGTTGGGCCAAGACACAAATTTGGCTTACAGGTGAGACACAAGCAATTTGAGATGGTCTTACATGGCAGTGTTGAAACAGGCAATCTGTGAGAGTACCATTTTGTAGTTGCTGCTAAAAGTCAAATTGTGTGTGCATAACAAGCATTTATATCCAAACCATTGGCACCATTTCAAGAAGATGATTTCAAAGCATAAATCTATTTGTCAAATCTTCTGAAGAGTTTTTCGGAGCATTAAATGAATTCTTCACGAACGCAATGAGATGAATGCAGGCGATATCCAATATAAATTCAAAGGTCATTTATCTGAAAGTAATGATGGTAATAGTATTAGCTTCCAGGAACTGCATTTCAATTGAACAGAGAACAAGTTTAAGAAGCAACTCATTCAATCTGAAAGAAAATCCAGTGCCTTCATATTCCTTTGCCTCAGATTCCATTAAAAAACACAATTGCATTATATTCATATGCAAATATACTATTGACATTTTTTCATGTCAAGTGGAATGGCCCCTTACACAAATTACTATATACACATTCTATTGTTAAAAAAAAATCTGACTCTGATTACCATAAACTGAACTGAGGCGAGCGCTGCCGTTCCATAAATAAAAATTCTTAGCCTTGCTCCCACAACACCCATCTCTCTTATTTTTGGTCTGGGCTTCTGGAAACTACTTCTGAAAGAGACATCCTTCAGTGTTGAGGTGGACAGGATAAAATACAGATTACCATTGCTGGCAAAGTTAAAACAAGTGACAAATACACAAAAAAATGGTAAAAAGACTAAAAGCAGAGTTTCCAAAGCAGAGTCAAATACAGTAAAATGTGTGGTATATTTCTGTGGATGAAATTACAAGGAAATTGTAAAATTGCAGTCATCATCATCATCATCAAGTCAGATGCAAAATGGTGATGCTCCGCCCTGCAGCTGAAATATTATTGGAACTTGGTATCGTAACTTCAAACTTTAAGGCCGTTGAAGCTGGCTGAGACACAAAAACCCTTGTACAGCCTAGCTAGCCACTCTAGCTGCTATATATTGCAGGACTGTTTAGCAGCTATAGTGTCATGTCTCTTAAACCATAGTGGCTCATAGAACCAAAACTGGGTTATGCAGACTTGCCAATGTGACTCCACATCAAGGTATGAATGTCATTGTTTCTCTAATGTTAAACATTTTTCAGTGCAAGCTTTTATTAGCAAATGTATTCACATTCATAACATGAATGTGCTGGTTTTTAAGAAAAAAAAAAAAACAAAAATAGATAATGTTTTTGATGATCTTTCCCTTGTATCATTACAATTATTTAAAGAGTAGGAATAACCTTCAAGTGAACGCAAAAGTCATTTCATTTTGTATGGCAGCAGTGTAGCACAATGGTAAAGAGCAGGACTTGTGACCAAAAGGTTGCTGGTTCAATTTCCCACAATTGCCTCAGTAAATATCCAACTGTACAAATGGATAACATGTAAAAATTGCAACCTATGTAAGTCGTGCTGGATAAGAGTGTCTGCCAAATGCCAATAATGTAATGTGGTTGCTTATTATTAGTGTTATTTAACAGGATGAATGTTTAAATAAGGGTTACTTTTGTCATTTCAATAACCTTCTCGCTTTTCAAAAAAAATCAGTAAAAAAAAAAAAAATGCATGAAAAGGACTGTCAATAATCCATTGAAATAGTTTACTTTCCAGCGTAGCACAGCTAGTCTGTTTTAGCCCTGTATACACACTGTGTGGGTTTGCCCGCTGCAACATCTACCGATGTTGTCTACAACAGACCGTCTTGTTTCTGGCCTGTCAGGGAACGACCCTACATAGAATAAGTATGAAACGTCTCAAAGGCGTTCTGAGGGTGACCTTTAAAATGGCACAGCACGCACAGAGGTCTTTACCGATTTCGATTTTAATCAGCAATAACATTTTCTTTCAACAAGGGCTGGCGTCTGACCTGTACAACTTGCTATTCATTACATCTGCTGATGCAGATCCTGTAAAGGCAATATAACCAGTTGATGCGGATATTAGACAGCCATATTACAGATTAGGGTTTGTTCCTCCATGTAAATCAGTTTAACGCTTTTCTGAATTCCTCCCGCTGCACCTAACAGGCATGGACCATGAAGGCAGCATTTGCCGAGACTCCCCCCCCCGGGGACCGAGGAAGCAGGAATCAAAATCAGACCGAAGCCTCTGTAAACAGTGTGCTAATCGATAGGGACGCGGGCTCTGAGACTTATTAGAGCACTGCTTGAATAAGTCTGAGGCTGTCAATCTGCAAGTTATAAAGGGCCCTCCTGTACCCTCACATCAGACTGGTTTTAAACCAGAAACACCCGCACAGGTGGACCATGCATTGCAACCATCATGAACCAATTCCACAGATGTCTGTTCCTAACATCTCTCAATATAGAAACAACTCATTCAAAGAAACATCATCCGTTTCTATTGACTTTCTCTGCCCATTTACACAATTACCATTTTGAGCCAAATAAATACTTGAGATATGATTATGTCTCTATGACTCACATGAACAGATACAAATTGAGACATGCAGATTTTTTCCACTAGGTTGACGATTAAAAATTCTGATGTTATTGTCTAGTTGAGGTGATCAAAGCCAGGGTTCCAAAGGGCCGCCGACAGAGACGCAAGGCAGCACAAAAAGGGCTTGCCGCTTCTCCACAATCAGCAGCCAAACCAGGACTCCAAGGCACGCATGGTAATTATGTTATGTAACGTGCTCCCTCTTCCCAGACACACTAGTGGTCCCCTCCGTTGGGGTGAGATGGAAAAACTAACGCACAACAAATAAAGACACCAACATACATTTGCCACCTTCCCATCTTGCACATCTGTGTTTGACACTGCTGAATTAAATATTAAGCGTTTTGCTCAAACATGTTCCTTTTCTGATGTAAAGAAAGCATCAGTGGCCGACACTGTGACTGTAAGCAATGCTGCCCAGCTCAGTGAAGGCCAAGAGTTTTACTGTTGCATACTTGTTACCAATTGCAGTGTCTTGCTGTTCCAGAACAACGACAAAAAATCTTTGATGTAGCACATTTTACAACCACCGTGTCATAGAGAGCTGTACAGAGGTTTTCTAGAGGGAATAAAAAAAAACAGCCCTCAGTGCGCAATAGTCTCTGTGGACTATCTATATCGCAGATTGCTTTTGATACAGTTATCTTTTGAAGCATCCTTTGAATCTTACAGGCTTAGCATGCAATAGAAGAAAGCATCATCGATGCCACGTGTCATGATTACCACTTGGGAGCCTAGGTGTCGGAAGACATCTGGAGATCGAGAGGCATACACTGTGTCAAAATATGTCCTGAACCTCATTTATCACTACTCCCTACCCCATGGCCATTACCACCCAAACCCCTGTCCCCTCATGGATGGGAGTAATTCCATCTCATATACTGGAGGCTGCCTCAAGCCATGTCATTATGCCAAGACATCATCAGGGCTTGAAGGCATTGTCGGTACTGCGCCCTTACCACTGCTTAAAACTCCACTTCAAACTCAAGTGGAAATCAGAAAATTCCAGTAAGTGTCCCTCATTCCTGTGTATTCATACTGTAGTTGCATAGTACTTAACATGTACATACACAGTGATACAATCCAAGCATGCTCAGTTACAAGTACCATGTAATTGAACCTACACTTAGAGAGTTGATACAGGGAAAGCACTATTACTACAAAATGCAAAAAAGCAGTGAAAAAGTATTAACTGACTAGGTGAAGAGACCAAAGCTCTGACATACGTATCCTGCCAGCCCCCAATCCCCAAATGCAATTTACTGGAGCTTGTCTAGGCAGCAATTGGCACCAGTCACCACTCTAAGGGACTGTCCCATTACCACTGGTGTGGTAATGTGTGTTTTTTGGGTGTGGAGTGCTCAGCTCTAATTTTTATTTGATGGGGGATCCCTTATGGGATGTATTTTTGGAAGAACTGGCCTGATAACCAAAGATAAGCAAAGATAACCACCCCAAAAAGTCTAGATTCTGCTTCCTGGCTGAATCAGCATGCGGTACAGTCATATACTGAACACACAAAAACTCCAGTTTTGCCATCCAGGATGGATAGTTCGATAGGCCAAACCAAATCTGCAATATCAAATTGACGTGTTTCCATACCGGCAGGGACCAAAACGTTATCAGTGTGAGCAGTTCTAACTTCAGGGCCAGAAGGTATTGTGGGTAACGCACTGCATCACTTCTCCTGCCCACATTCAACACAAGTGTCCAGGGGCCAGGGGTTTAAAGAAGCCCTCTGTACTGAAGCTCGAACTGTCCAATGCCCATGGCTTAAGACAGCAACAGACCAGATCTTGTGCCACACACACAGACACACACACAGAGGGAGAGAGAGAGGGAGAGGGAGAGGGAGAGGGAGAGGGAGAGAACGCAGGAGAGAGAGAGAGGGAGAGGGAGAGAGGGAGAGAGAGGGAGAGAGAGGGAGAGAGAGGGAGGGGGAGAGGGAGAGAGGGCAGGATAGAAAGAGTGCAGGAGAGAGAGAGAGCACAGGAGAGAGGAGCCTGTGGCCGCTAATCCTGGAAATGAGAAGCGCAGTGAGGCGCAACGCACCGAGAAGCAGGCTAATTGCCAATGCGACGCAGTGCTACTGTTGCAGAGGCTACGGTTTATTAGAGAAATTAATTAACCCAAAAGCACTGAGGCTGGTGCACAAGAACACCCCATCCCCCATCCCACCCCCCCCATCACCACCGAAGACACAAAGCACAATAGGCAGCAGTAACACAGAACCTTAAATCATATTTCCCAATAAAGAGGATTCGTACCTCTGCAATTACAATTTACTTTAATATGTGGTCTGGGGAGATGCTAAGGCACCAAAAAAAAAAAATTATAGACTACATTCTTTTTTTATGAGCTATTAATTTCCCTTCTACGCATTCACACATTTCTGAATGCCAGTGTAGAACCATGACCTTTTAAAGCAGAAAAATCACAACTGTAATTAGGCAACGCAGCGTGACAGAGATTATCATAATGCAGAAAGAAAAATTCGATACGGGAGATGAGGTTAGTTTTGATTGGCGGCAAGTGGCGTTTGCTGAAGATGAAGATTACCCACTGCACCCAAAGTGTGTCAGTGACGAACAGCCCCCGCTGAACTTCTTTTAATGCCATTTTAGATCTAGTCATTTAGGCCAGACGCTCTTATACAGAGCAACTGACTAAAGCAAAGGTGCGTAAGTGCCACATGGAAAAACATTAGGCCTATACGCAGTTAACAGACCGTATGTAAACGCATGTCAAAATGTCACACACTGCTACAAGGTATTCAGTGAGGCACTGGCTTAAGTGCTACAATAATCAAAATTTCAACAACTAGTGTTGAAGTCCAATAACCTAAATACTCTAAATACTCAACAAGTACTCTACAGAAAAACAAACAAGGGCAAAAACCCATAGCAACTACACAGAATAGCCCACACGCAGCCCGAACGTGTGGGTTTTCAGTCTGGGGTGAAAGATGAACCTTGACACCACAGTCCGGGCCTCCATTTCCTGACCCCTATATTTTAGTCAATAGTCGGCCACAGACAAGTGTTACACAGTGCGTGGTATCAGTACTGAAGAGGCCATGATGAATAACGAGTTGAGCGTATGGCCTCCTAGACCAGAGGGCCTCTTGAGAAACTCATGTGGAGGAAAAAGGGCTCCTTTCACATAGGCGAGTAGTTCATTGCAATGCTTATTGCCAGGTCCTGGAATGCAAAATAATTATTGTGAGTAGTGAGTAGAGTGAGTAGTAGAGTAACATTCAAAGACTGAATTTAAGGTCATATACATGTTCGGCTTATAAAACCGCAATGCATTTATGCCAGTGTGGTATGGTATGGTGGTATGGTAAAATACAAGCAGGTTAACAGATAATTTGTATTTGAGAACTGGTTCTGCACTGTTCCATTTTAACCATTCATTCTGTGTGTCCTTTTAAAATTACTGTGCTATTCAGAACCCTGTTTTGCCCTTAACAACAGCATTCTAGTGATACTGTAACAGCATTTAAATGGTAGGTTCCTTCTGAGCGATACCTTTGAATGGCTACTGAAAGTCCACATTCAGCAGAAATGGCATCAAACGCATAACAGTGTGGCTTACTACCACGTGCAAAACTGAAATTCAGAAAAAGTCAGCTTCTTCATTAGTAAACAATCACATCATTATTTTAAGCAAATTGACTTCAGCTAAGATGCGTTTCGGGAGCAAGGAAGCCTCATCATTCCGACTCATTTTCTTCTACACATCAAAAAACACATCGATACAATTGCTGGACCTAAACTGTTAAAAGGGGGCAACTGAAGTTTAAGTATGCCTGCATAAGAACATAGCAGTCCTCAATATTTAAATTATTATTTTTTTTTTACAGTTGCTTAATGGATACTCTTTTCCAAAGCCACTTGCATAGCTTACAATTTTTGCCTTTTGTCCATTTATACAGCTTGTGATTCGCTGAAGTAATTCCTGTGAAATACCTTTCCGAAGCATACAACAGCAGTGCCCCACCTGGGAACTGGAAACCACCTGTTTACAAGCCCCGTTCTTTAGCACTATCCTATAAATGGGCTGTGACTGTGGAACGATCCACGACCGTGGATCTCTGTGGGGACCAGGGGACATCACCATCAACTTGGTCATCACCCGCCAATTCATATGACTTGCACTGCACAGATTCAACTTCCCTCCTTGGACTAGTAAAACGGCAATCACGAGATAAACACCATCTACAACGTGGTGGGTACATCCTACTCAGCCTCGAATGACGATAAATCTGACTGGTCTAAGCAATGCTTTGTTTTACATCTGTCCTGTGCATTTTAGATTTTCTGTGAACGCTGCATATTTCCGCCCCCCACCCTCCTCACCTAAAGTAGTTATTTGTATGCTTCACGGCTGACTGAATCCGAGGTGCTTTTTCAGACTGTTCTGCAGATATTTATCTGTGGGGAGAAAATGAATAATTTGCTTCAGATCTCTATGTATAGCTGCCTTTGCTTAACACTGAGGAGAGGAGAGCAGATACCATTAGGCGTTTCATTAATGGCTGACGTGACAGAGAGGAGAGCATCAAAAGACGGAGATAAAAGCCCATTTTCACTGAAACCCACAAACGGCCGAGTGTGGAGTGTACCATGTGACAGTACACACGTTAAAGATGTGGTCATTCTCAGGACAAGCAGCGGTGAGCCTTACTTGAAGAGGGAGGTGGTTTTAGTTACATTAGAGACATTGAAAAGCAGCAAACAAAATAAGGGCTTTGTGAGTACTTCTCTGAAAAAAGTGGGATGGACCATTGACATCAGTAACAGTTCAAGGTTATCTGGGAGGTTCCATAAATGGACACAATTTGGTTGGCAAATTGGATTGCCTTGGATATGCTGATTCATAATTTTACTGGCCATCCAATCACTTTCCCTGGATTTACATTTTTTCAAAGAAATCATATCCTATTGTCCCTTTATCTTCCTCCATACTAATCTGAATGTATTTTGATCAGTGTAGGGTGCTGACATGTTCAATGCTGCATGTACTGCCCGATATGTAAATCTGAGACGTTCTGCCCGTCTATGTAAATGACATCATGGTAAGCGTCCACCAATCAGCGGCAATGTACAGCACAGTATCTGAAGTGATGTCACAAAGCGGGTGAACCGTGACAACATTCCATGCCACCCACTCCCCATTCAGGATTCTCTTTAATGTCACCATTCCAGAAGTGGAGCCTGGAGCATGAGATCTGAGACAGGAAACCAGCCCGTCTACTCTGACGGCCCCGAAGGCTCACTTCAGAGTACAGGCTGAAGGATGATGGGAAAGATCTCAGTCCCCCTGGTCACAGGAGACAGGGATATTGTACGAGGTCCAGCAATTAGTCCCCACCCCACAAACAGAGCGGCACTACAGTTGTCCGTGGTGAAATGTAGCATCAAAGGAGGTGCAGCACACAGGCCCGCTGTTTGTTGTTGCATCAAAGTGAAAAGATCAAGAGGAGAAAGCGGCACACCACTTTGCTGGTATGCCGGGATGTAGGGAAAGGCTCACTTTGAAAAAGTCACAGCTCTGTCACTCACACTGATGTAAGGGGGGGGGGGTATGGGGGGGTCCTTCCACCCTCACTGCCAGTGACACTTCCGAACACATTCTACATTCCCCCACCCAACCCACACACACACACATCTTTCATTTTACAACTTGTGCTGAGCCCTGAACACTGTTATTAGAGCTGACCAAAGCATTAATGTTAAAGCCCTCCAACAATGAATTGTTCCCATTAGCCAATAGAAGTCTTACAACCAGCAATTTTCCCGGGGACCTGACAAAACACTCAACATGACAAATTACAAATCAATTACAGCTCTGCTTACTGTAGAACAAAACAAACACACCATTAAATGAACACTTTGTGATAATTAATGGTTACGTTCAGAATCTCTAAAAAGAAACCAAGTCAAAAACAAAACAAAACAAAAAAAAACTCAAGCCTAAACAAGTCTAAATCAAATCAAGAGTTCCTGAAAGCAGACGTGCCAAGTGTTCCTGCAGGTACATGAGGTGTATTTTGCAAGAGTTCCTGGGGTGGGAGGGTGGGGGGGTGGGGGGGTAACAGATACCTAAATTCAGGCTCACCTGTGTGAATGCACAGCAGTCTTGCAGTTTGGGGTCACTGCTGCCCTGGGACAGGTTGTTCTCACACATATAGCCCAAGGTGGTCAATGTGAAATTTGGACACTGCAGTATAACTAAACAAGCAATCCCTTACCCACAGTCCCCAAACCTATACAGCTACACCCTGTTTCACCCCCCTGGTGAGGCAGTGATAGTTTGTTGACCTTTGGTGACCAGAGACCCATATGTGGGAGAGGGCGGTACCCCCACACCAGCCTACCCCCCGGTCCCCATCGCCTCCAAGACATTTCCACCCACAGCCATTAAATCCCATTAGAAACAAACACCATTACACTCAACAGAGCGGAGCAATTACGCTTATCTTTGGATTGACCCCAATTTCCTCTCCAACTCCCCCTCCAGCTTATTCAAACAAACAATGTCTAACACAAAAAAGGAAAGAGAAACAAGTTAGGGTACAGAGCAGCATCATTTTCAGAAATTACTCCACTACCTCATATTTCCATGGATGCAGTCTGTCAGAACTGTTCAGAGCAGCAGGAAGAAGCCTTCAAGGATAACCATTTGGAAGGAGAATCTGAGCTTTCCAGACACAAAACTTCACGTTTTCTGATGATTTTTATTAGAATGTGTTGATGAATAAACGCGTGACAGGATAGCACTGGACGCGGCATTCCGCTGTTTCTAAGATCTACCTCTCTTTCCCACACAGTCAGCGTTCCGTACATCACTCACCCTCCTGCTTATTTTCGTTCCCCTTCGTTGCTCATTACATTTGCATCGTGTGCTCTTATCCAGAGCACTTTACAGTTCTTACATGTTATCCATTTTTACAGCTGGACACGTTACAGAAGCAATTCGGGTTGACAACCTCACCCGAGGGTACAACAGCAGTGCCCCAAATGGGAACTAAACCAGCAAAACATTAAGTTACTTGAAGCTTTGTACACAATAATACTGCTCTGGGTTGCGGGGGGGGGGGGGGTTGGTTGGGCCATTGGTTTGTGGTTCACCCCACTATTCACTACAAAACGGAGTCATGACCATGTTCTCAACACTTTCTGCAAAATGACTGGCTGGGCAAGCACACTCATCCAGCTTAAGCCCCAATCAGGCAGCCCCCAACTTACCGAGGGCCAATGGGGTTACAGCCCTGCTGAAGGGGACAGCAAGCCAATCCCAAGCAGGGATTCAGACCCATACCATGCAGGCTGCAAGAACGGTCTGCCAACTGCTGCTGTTCTCTGCGCTCCCAATATCTCCTCTCCTCTCCCCCCCCGGTAAGTGCTATGGTAGGAAAATTAAAGTGGCCCATTTAACCTTCCTCAAGGTCATAATAAACCCCCATCAACAGCACCTGATTAGCCCTAATTGTCCAGGCCAAAAGCTCATATTCCACACATGCTACTGCTCGTGTGTGGAGGGGACTGTCACTTGTTCGCATTTGGGGATGTACTCGTGATGTCTAACACGCACACGTTCCTATGCATCTTTACTAGCCAGGTGATAAATCATGCTTCTGTTCAATCATCGAGCCGCACGATTCATCGCCCACAGCGGCCAACTGGGCACCCCTCAATGCGCCCAGCTATTAATATCCATCGACTCGCATAAAGCATACCGCATCCAAGGCATACGCTGAGAGTCCGATCGTTATGAGCCAAGGAGAGTCCGTCAAAAAGCAGCCTAGCGGATACTTACTGTACATACGCTGTTCTGATGCCATGAGGGCTTCAATCATTTTTCTGACCCTCACATCAGCCGTCACATCTAGAAGAGGCCTGAGAACTAAGGGAACAGTCTCTTGAATCAGGCATTCAGTGCGTGGCAGGAGCAAAAGTCTGAGACACTACAGCGCTCCAGGATGAGAGCTTCGTCACTCTGTGCTTCTCATCCACATTCTCCTAGGGTCATGTGACCCGCACCACTTGACTGGTTCAGGCTGAGGCACAGTGCAGGTTTGAATGCAGTGCATCCGTTGAGGCTTGCTAATTACCTGACATTTCACCGTGCTTGTAGTGCTGTACAAACTGACCTTGAGTTTCGGTGTGTGGGTTCAGAATAAAAATGAAAAAACCATATAGGGAAATTATTGGATTTTCCATCCTCACAAATACAGGGGGATATCAAGTAATTGCTTTGCTGCGGGTCTGGCTTTACATGCAATAAAGTAATTGAGTGGTGTTATGCTATCCAGCATTCATGGATTTATTCAGCTGCCACTATTGACAGTCAGCCAGAGAAACTGTTTGCACAGTCAGCATAGCACCATTTTGTTCAAAAAAAAAAAACCCACCTGAAGATGCCCTCTTTGTAGACAGCTACTTCTGCCTTCTCCCACTCTGAAGGATGTGATTTCATGCCGTGACATTTGACCTTAAGCAATTGTTTAACGAGGAAAGCAACGTTTTTAAAAGGAAAGCAACACATAAAAACTCCAACCACATAGAACACAGACCTGAAGGTCAAATTCAGGCTGGATCCAAATAGGGCCAGCTCTCAGCGCTTGTACTCATATGTATTTACTGTGAACACCTGCGACCAGTTGCACACAAAATCAATGTGACCAGTGCAGTTGCATGATGTCATAAAGACAGCTTGAGTAAACCTACCAATCACCTCACAGAATCGATATGAGCTGGAGAAATGAAGAGGGAGGAGACACTGGTGTTGAGGCAAGTGAGGGTGTGTTTATAGCATGGATCCTTCCTTCTTTGAGCTACAGTGATGTTTCCATATGAATTCATGCCACTGTCTTTATTCAGCCAGTGAACGCGGGGAAAGCCCAAGCACTACAAGTCATGTGGAGACAAACTTCATGGCTAGTCTTTAGCCCAACCGGGTCCATTGAATCAGGAGCCTACAGACGATCTGTAATCCATTTCATGGCTGAAAGAATTCAATTGCAGTGCCTTGGGAGTTAATGTGTTCGGTGGAGAAAAGGGCACCTTCCAAACACAATGAGGCACTTGTATTTTTATTGTAAAAACACCAGTTGATTTTCTTTATTGGTTTTATTTGTGTGTAATGATTTTTATATTATACACACACACACACACACACACACTGTAGAAAAGCATTTCCAGTGCATTTCCCTTGATGTCACATCTTTTTTGCACACAGCAGTCATTGTGTGGGCACACATTATGTCCTAAGCAGGCACAGTGGATATACCTCCTTAATGTAAGGGGGGGGGGGGGGGGGGGCAAATACTGCCCCTGTAAAAGACAGCACTGATCCTGCAGAGCACCCTATGGTTTCTGCAGAAGGCCGTGTATGTAGGCCCGTAATATCCAGCATGAAGAGAGCATTACGGCACTCACCGGAGCGAATTTCTCTCGATCCGCGTCCGAGCAGCTCATACCTGTGCATTACGAGGCATAATTTTAAGGAGATTTAATAAACTGCCAGCGTGCATCGCAAGGCGGAGAAAGGCGCGAAAACGAACGCAGATTAAAGGGCCCCGCATCTGTTCGGAATGGGAATCTCATTACGCAGCCGGCGCGGACGACGTGCAAATCAGAGCGCTCCCGCCCCGCATTCACCCACAGGAAGGAAAACGTGGTTTAGACAGAAAATATTGAACTTGTCCAAATTGAATATCAAGATCTGCCGGCACCCAACGCCTGGCCTGCTTATTAAAAGAACAGAAATATCAAGAAATGATTGAATGGAATATTTCGTACGTACATTTATGGGAACTACACGCGAAGGGGAGAAACGCATAAATAAGGCTAGATAATTCACATTCGAGAACAGCCTGCGGTGATTTTTTTTTTTTTTTTTTTTTTTTTTTTGAGTTCCAAGTAACTCAGAGGAGAGAACAGATTTATTCGCAAATCACAAAAAAGGCAATTTGGAGAGCTTATGTTCTGTATTGCACTGCATGCTTGTAAACGTGAATCGATTTACCCAACATTGGGGGGGGGGGGGGGGGGGAATCAAGGACTTGCATCTGTGATCACATCCACATGCTCAGCACTGAGGCCTGAATGACTACCTCTTACCCCAGGGCACGCCTAGCTTATAGTGATGACCAGGGGCAAAGCAAGCAATGTGCAAGACCAAGTCAACATCGCACCTGCTTAACTGGTGATGCTCAGCCACAGACACGAATGCACTTAGTTAATCTTAATCATTTTCAGTTTCCAGTGAGAATTGTGGGAGTTAAAGTAGATGCGCATGGTTGATTGGACATAGGTGCACAGCACACAGAGGCTCTACAACAGGCCGACAACCTGGGAATAACAGGTTCTTCAGTGTTTGACATTAAATGCCAGGCCAAGGGTTATGGGAATTGCCATTTTTTTCCTGCCAGAATGCAAATCAGATGCAGATATATAGGCCTGGATAGCACGACAACACAAACAAAAACAATGACGCCGCGATTTTCATCTCGCCTGTGTCTCACGACAACAGGGGCGAAAACCCCTTCCAGCTACACTATCAAGATCGCGTCGCCGCGCACCGACTGCGCGGGAGACAAAACAAAGACGCGGCAAGAGCGGAAGATATCTGCGCTCAGAAAACAAAAAGGAGGACAGCAGATCAGGGACGGGATTTGTAAACAAGGCTCTGATTAAACGAGACCTTTCGCTTTGGTGCAGCGTGAGAATCCGCTGCCCAAAGAATCCGTGCCGCAAACTCCGCAGAAATATATGCTATGCAAGAAAACGCAGCAACGGACAGAAGAGGCACCTTTACGCGCAGTCTGAGCTTTCAACGCAACATCCACGCACTACCCCAGCTGGCTCTTTATATTACACACAATGGTGTCATTACTACTCAATGCATGCAAAAATGTGCAGATCCCATTTCAGGTCACATTTGAAATGAACCACATTCACCTTTGTTGATATGAAAACCACAAGTCACCTTTTTTTTTTAATGCTTTTATTTTTACCCCTAAAATAATCTTTCACATGTTGAAGCACTAAATAACCACATTGGTAAAGTGTTTTCACAATCACATACAATCAACTCAAGTAAAACATGAGCAAAAACATCCACTATGAAATGCCTGAACATTGAAATTTTGCAGTAAGTGGTTTTTTATTCAAGTGAGACAAATTACGCTGGTACTGTGGAGGAACTACATTCATGTTTTTACGATTTAGAAAGCTTTATTCTCATGACTTTTTGGGCAAGATAATGTCTTGAGCTCTCTACGAAGCCACAATGATAACTGGATCACCTGGAACGACAGAATCACCTTCTCGCAATAAAGTGTTAATTACCTTAGTGGGAACAGGGGTCTAAAAAATATTGTACCAACTAACAAAATATTATCCAGGATCAAGCCAGCATCAGGCAGGACCAAAGGCATGCAGACAGAATGTTCTGTACAAAGAGCAACATGTCCCAAAGACTGGATTTAAATACAAATCTACACAAATCTATACAAATCTACAGTAACCCTACCGACTTAATGTCCATATTCGCCAAAAAGAACTTGGTGAAAAGGAGGAGATTCAGGTCCCTTAAAACTATTGGTTGTCTCCTCATATGTAAACACATACAGTTAAGCTTATACACATATAGATGTAACTGTCATTGCATAATACTTTCACAAAACAAAGCTGAGTGGCACTGATGTTTATGGGCTGAAAAATCAATTAACTCAAGAAATGGGCAACTTCAGATGAGTGTAGAAAGCTTAAGTGAAACGGGGGAAGCAATGAATTAAAAAGCAGAACAAAGCATTTGATGAATACATGCTACTTAAAAAAAAAAAAAAAAAAAACCAAAATGCTTACATTCTGATTGTGATCTGTGTAACTATTCAGTGGCCCTTGTTTCTAAATAAGCAAATGCATCCGTTTTCCATTCGAGGGCTCCGGTGTTTGTTATCCATGGGGAAAGTGGAGGTATATTTTTAGCTGAGCACAGGCTGATTGGTCTCTCAGAGTGTGAATTAGGGAGGAATGCTGTCTGACAGAGAGAGGCACATCAGCGCAATGTGGAGATGAGGCCCTTCCTGCCTCTCGGCAGCCACAGGCTGCACCCCATGGGGAAGGAACACTTCAGAGCAAAGGCTGGCGGAGAAAACGCGGACAGGCCTCTTATCCCACCACAACAGTGCAGGCGTGCACTCTCTCTCACACACACACACACACACACACACACACACGACATTACTGGCATTTAACAGTTGCTCTTATCCAGTGCAACTTACATCAGTCACAGGTTTTTACAATGTTATCCATTCATACAGCTGGATATTTATGGATGCAGTTGCGAGTTATGTACCTTGCCCAAGGGTACAGCAGCAGTGCCCCAGCGGGGGAACCGAACCAGCAACCTTTAGGGTACTAAGTCCTGCTCCTTAACCACTATGCTACACTGCCACTCCTAAGCACCTACCCACACACACATGCACCCAGTTCACCCTGCTCTCAGCTCCATCACTATGGTGATGAGCACAGGGGCTGGGATGTATTTGCGGTTGCTAGGTCAAGCACTTAGCGACCGGGCAGCAGTTGCGATAGAGAGGACAAAGAGCGTGCAGGAGGGAGAAAAGAGGGAGAGAGAGAGAGGGAGATAGACTTCGCCGGAGCAGGTTAATGTGAGGCAAAAACGGAAATGACCACAGTGACGTTCCCCGGGGGATAAGACAAGCAACCAGGACACAAATCTGGGGCAGCAAACACCGCCGCTGCCCGGCTACAACGTGAGGGGGGGCCCTCTTAGCAAAGAGTGCAACACTCATAACAGGCTGCAAGCAATGCCTTTTTTTAACCCTCTGACATACAACCTGCTGGGAGGCAATGCAGTGTGAGGGTCACAGCACTGCATTCGCAACCAGGCTGCCGGTTCAGATCCCTGGTGAGAGCTTGCTGTGCTACCCCTGAACCTGATCCATTTTAATAAATGCATAGCCATAGGAATTTGTATGTTATTATAAGTGAGCTATAATGAGGGTATGTGCTAAGCAGATAAATGTTATGCAAACAAACCCTTAGTTTCACATGCTAACGTATTATTACTTTAACTAAAGACATACGCCTATGTCTACTACAAACATTAGCTACACATAACTACAAAAAAAACATAGCAAATGACAATTGAATTTGATTATTCTACTGGTAATTACCACTCATGTATTACAGAAATAAATGGCTTGTATTCCAAACCACATTATGGTTATTTTGCCAACAGTCAAGATACACACCTAAACAGCAGACTAACACTGCCCCCTAGTGACCACAACCTTTTAACACAACCAAGTGCTCTGTGCTAATCTTTTAGGTCCAACCACAGACACACGTTATTGATCCATCTTATTCAAATCCAAGGCTTCTGCAATAGATGTAGACCTGTATATCATGTTACAAATCCTCACTTGTAAGTCGCTTTGAATAAAAGTGTCTGCCAAATGAGTGAATAATGTTACATCGCTGCAGTCAGGTCACCATGAAATGCATTATCCCAAACTACAGTATATCCAACTGATTGCATACTGACATAAAGCGGTAGTGTTATCCTGCGACTTTTCTCCATTGCACCACACACACACACACACACACACACACACACACACACACACACACACCACATCACTGTCCAGAACTGAGGTAATCCAGGAAAAGCATTTGTCTCACGCACAATGGCAATGTGTGCCATCCAACGCCACTGACCTTTCACCACTGGTGCTTCTTCATAGCAATTAAAACCACTGTAGTTCATGTAAACACCATTTCAATGTACAGCCTAAAAGGGAATCATACATGCACACTAAGATAGATAACACTTGAACATAGTCAAGTGAGTGTTAAGGTCTTACTAAGCACCAGCCAACAGTCAAGACCGCATTTCAGCCATCCAGACCAGATACCATAACTGCCCTACAAAAAAGCCAGTGAACGAGAGAGAGGAGAGACCGCTTTCTAAATCAATCACATCAGTACCCCTTTATTAATTACAGACAGAGGGGCAGTTGGAAGGGATAAAATCAATCACTGAAAATACGACCTAAAAAAAAGACCCCATCAATATGATGTGATCATTTTTAAAACTGGACCAAAACCATGTACAATTACATTGAACAGTCATGGGCATGGACTTGTGGTCAACCCACAATAACGAAGCCTTGGCAAGTCAGGTGAGAGGGGTCAGAGGTCAAACTGAGCGGCAAAGAAGGGAAAACATCTACCAAAGGACATCCGCCTAAACTTCCTTTCCACCCCCTGAATTTAGGCTCTTTTCCAACGGACTTGATCGTCGTGCCATCTGTCCAGGGGGGGTTCATCTCAAGTCTAAAGAGCTGAGAGAGTGCCTCCAAAGAGCCACAGCATGAATCCTTAACGAAGCCAGTCACTTCCAGTTCCAGGGAATGCATGTTATTCCACTTACACTCCCAACTACCTAGGGCATTGTGGGTAAAAGGGGGCTGTCCTCAGATTTCCTGACATAGAGGCTTGTAGATTGTAGAGTCGAGGATCCCACAAGCATTAGTACTTCCACAGACAAAAAAAGCTCTGCCGCTCGCCCACTTCATCCTTGATATGAGCTGCAGAAAACCACAGAGAGAGAGCTGGTTACGGATGTCATGTTTCCAAATGGGACAGATCTGTGAAGGTTCTATGACCTGATCACGAGTCTCACTGTACTAACTGGACAACCCCAACACCACAGGAACATCTGTCGGTAAACCAGACATGGTAACTCAGTGCAGAGTAATAGAAGGCTAAGGCTACCAGAGGCACCTCCCTCCTGTAATACCTATTACATAACATAATTCCTATTATTTAGCCAATCACATACTATGTTGACCACCGCACAGCTTGTAACAGCTCAGTGTCAGTCATGTATTAGCATATATGAAAAACAGAAATTTATTTATATTATGTAGCTGCCACCACAGAAACAACTTCCTACAAGACTAACAACCGTGGTTGTTGCTTTCCACTTGAAACCACACCTTGTGAACCTGACACTGGTAATTCTAATTGAGGAGGGACATGTAACCACATTTGGGCACTGTGAGGAGATGGTCACTCACCTTAAGCCTACACTTAACAGGAGCCACAGCTGGTCTCCTGAGGCAAAGCCAACAGCTCCATTTGACGACCCTCCAACATTGCTGACCAATGCTTCGAACAACCTTTCACTCCAGTTCTGCCGTTCCTGTCCCCCTGGTCCTGCGCTTCAGTTCACTCAACCCCTCTCCGGATTGCAATCGCACCCGTCTGTATATTCCCCTGGCACCGAGCCCGGTTCCGTCGTTCGTCGAGAATGCGGACAAGTACTTCAAAAGTAGTGCCAATCACCATCCGTATGTATAGTGCATTGTGATGCTTAATGGAGTCATTGTGAAAGTGTCGAAATTATGACAGCAGGTACGCACGGAATGCTACACTTTCATTGCTGCAGTCATCAGGTTCCTGGGGAAACTGGACATGCATTTGCTGGGGGATGGGATAATTTGATGGACACACACCTGCAGATGTTTTTGGCAGCGAACACCCGACAACTTTAGATCGAAAGCTTAACGTAACAAGAATGTTTAGACGTCCTTTCTGAAGCGAAGCTAGCGAGCTAGCCATGCAAATTGTTAGTTTTGTTGCTATACGTGATAATGGCATCAAGCTAGACGCATGTGGGCGCTTCCCTGCCTGTGAAAGGAACCAATAACTTGAACTTCCATGTTGATTATTCTCCGTGCATCTTCCATTACTGTGGGGTATTTAACTTCTCTCCATTATGATTTGTATGTCATGTAGATTGGAAATCCGCAGACAACTTTTCACTGATATCCACAATTGCTCGACCATCGCAGCTGCAAAACGCTCTGAAGCGTTGCAGTCACATCGCTTAGGACCAGCGAGCTACCCGTCTATCGGACTACACCTGGACAACCTACCTTGAAAGGCAGTTTTCACATGCAGCTTTCAGTTGCTTCTTTGAAACGCAGCAAGCAAAAGGTTCCGCTGAAAAGACCAATTCTCCGGCTCTGAGCATATTAACAGCGAACAATCCTTCCCCCTTCCCAGGGCTACAGCGTCGTGCAAATCTTCGCGCCATGTTCCGTAGTACAGTCGATTGTGGAGAAACACACGTGGGTATGTTCACCAATATATTAGCCAGGATGCAGCCATCAGAGTCATGTCATATGACTTCGCACGACGTCACGTGGGTCTGTTTCAAATCCTGGTTAAGTTCCGCCTCTTTGAGGCCCCTATCGACAGGAGAAAGGACGAATCAAAGGCGATCCTATCGCTTAAAGAGAACGACAGACCTCGTGGCCTGACATAAAATGTACGCGACTCTAAAGTTGCAACACACAGCAGACACGACATAAGCGGACACCGCTGACGACACCACATGAAGCAGCCGAAGTCGATTCAAATAAAATACAATGTGATGTGATATGTGGCGATACGTTTCCTGTCGAACTAACAGCAAAATCATCGTCTCCATCAGATGGCAAACACTGACAGTTGTGTACACCTTTCTGTTCGAGTGTTTCTGGAAGCTATGGTTTTGCTTACAAAATATGTCCAACTCATTACTGCGATGATTGTATGTAGTAGTGCAAAGAAAGCTCACAAGCTTCAGTTTACAGGGTGTCACATTTTCAGGAGTTGCTGTTACAAAGAAAAGGCTAGCCATTTACAACATACACAATAAGCAAAGAAAGGACCAACTTTAACAGTAACAGCACTGTAAAGGTACAGGGCTACCTGTCTGAAAACAATGCAGAAAGAGACATTGTGAGAACCCTGTAAATAGGGAGACGCAAAAAGCAAAAGGACACCACACAACCACGTCACAAAAACAGGAACAGCAGAAAGTGAGGACTTTACTGTTGCACCAAGTGCATATGCATTAAATCCATCCACAGACCACCAAATGCACAATGAGTGGAAAAAGCCAGGCAATATCATGGTGGAAATAGTCTGATTCTGCATGTCCTATTTATCTAGCACTTTACAACCTTATTGTCAAGCAGCTGTACTGAGCAGTGGGCAGCGCCAAGTGGCTCAAGCCAGTTGGAGAAGTTGTGACAAGGAGCATGACTCAAGACACAAAGAGGTTTGATTCAAAGAAAATAACATTACCATTCACCATTACATGAGGAGACCCAGGGCATACAAAACAGGCTTGGGCAAGACTACATACACTAAGCATCACAACTCAAAGCTGAGCAAAGCCATGACCAAAGTGCAGGGCTTAAATAACAGGGAACACAGGTATATATAAAAAAAACTAATCAACACAGGTGAAAGACATTAACTAAATGAGACAGAGAACACAGGAAGGTATGTCGCCATCTGGTGGCCTACCTGGGAAACAGCAGTTACATGCCTGACAGAAGTTGGGATAAATGCTTTGACTCCAACATTTCAGAACTTGTGCAGTGTGTCTGCCCAGACTCAATTGATTTAAACTCATACACTATGTATCATTCACTTGCAGTTCACTTGTTTGTGATTTTCAGCAATAGTAACGCGAGTCCACAGTTTTAGTGGGGCTAGTGGGGTGTTATCAATTCTCGAAGTCGTGTTTCAGCATGATGACAAGGAATGATATCTAAGAGCGGGTATATTTGAATATAGCTAATTAATCCAAGAGCAATTCTTTTTCTGAATGTGGTGTTTCAGCTCGATAACGAATAAGTCATGCAGTTACCAGTGCGAGTTGAAGAAATCGCATTTTATGGGGGCCGGCGACATAATGTCACGTGATTTTGCCAGAGGTGTCCGCTTCGGCTCTGAGTTGTAAAATCATCTGGGGTCAACAACACGCGTGTTCAATGTCACCACGATAAACGGGTACAGGACAGGATGAATCCTCAGGTGTATTTGTGATCGGAAGATCACAACGGGCTACACAGTAGACAAAGGTATAGTCTTTTCAAATTCGCCTTTGCATTTTTGATGATTTGTTATAACCAGCATTTGCTAAATTTCGTACGTTAGTCCAACTTGCTTGCTAGCTAGCTGGCTTGCTAACGTTATATCAGATGAACGTGGACATAGCTAGCAAGACGTTACGCACTAGCCATGGTTCAGTGTTGTATCTACAATTTTTATCAAGCTGTTTTACCAGTTACTGAGTTTAACCTAATATAATTCGCTAATATCGCTTGCTAAGTTGTCGATAGTTGGTCCTAATCAGAATGTAAATCCATAATGCTGCATTTCACCAGCTAACGTTAGTTGCTAACATGCTGAACGCCACTGGTAATGTTCGAAGAAAATAACCGACAGATTTATGGTTGCATAACGGACAGCAATTTAGCTAACCTTGTGTGTTCAGGAAATTTCTGCTTATTGTACACAAACTGATTCCATGTATGCATCCTGCGATCAAACCCATAGTTTGCTAGCTAATGTTAGCCTTCTCCCCACGCGTGATTAAGCTGTATCTGCTAATATTATGCATTCGCATGAGACTGGAGGCAATATAGACGACATTTGCTGTATAGATCTACAGTACTGTCCTTACATCGGTTTACCTTTTTGGGGGAAGTGTGCTTATACGGTAGCTTGCCGTCCGCATATAATCGGATGGTAGCTGACGTAGTTATTTACAGCGCGCACAGTGTGGAGTCAAATGAAATTCAGTACATTCTGTTCTCGCTAACGGGCTAACGCTAGCGCTGCACTTTTAAGTGATATAGCGACGCAGAACCTGAGTAGTTATAGATATTGTTCACCTGAATACATTTTCATGTGTTCAACACGTTGTTGTCTTCTAACTCAAGCACATAGAAATTAGCATGTGTTTCACTCCAGGTATCTGTTTGGAAATGCGTTTGGCAGGAGTAGGTCCCTTTAAACGCACCCAGTGCGACAGTGTAATGTAGACGCGGGGCAAACGCTAGCTCTCACTAACGATTTAGGGGAAGAAGAATTTATGACAGCGGCTGATTTCTTTACCGTTTTATCTCGGCAGGCACGGAACTACATCACCATGTCTTCACGTTGCTGCAGAGTGCTGGTTTTGGCCGTGAAAGCGACTTGCGGCCAGCCAGCAGCAGCGGGGCCCCTGTTCGGGCTGCCCGCATGTACCCACACCGCTGCCCTCACGCAGACGCGGTCGTACGCCGTGGACTCGCTGACGACCGGCGCCTGGAGAACGCAGGTCCAGCAGGGCAAAGCCGAGCGCACAGCGTCGGACACCGGGCTAACCCAGAGGAACCTGTCCGCGGTGGCCGGCGCCCTGAAAGGCCACTGCCGCCCGCTGAGCAGGTACGACTTCCTGGACCTTGGGGAGGTGGAGGAGAACACCCGCAAGGCGATGACGTGCAGAAGCCTCCGGAGGTTCATCATCGATCCTGCCCTGGCCAGGCAGGTGGCTCGGCACCTGGAAGGTGACCTGGCGGACAGCAACGCCGTTATCTTCGAATGCAACCCTGGTACGTTGGGGGTTCTCACCTGCTCCTGAAAAGTTCTTAGTCTGTATGTGTTTTGATGTGTTAGTATGTGTTTTGGTTAGGTTTTTCTGTGCATGTATGTTTGTCCGTGTGTTTATGTTTGTATACATGTGATTGTGTGTATGAGTGTTTGTTTGTGTGCAGGGGGCTGTGAACGTGTTTGTGTGCGAATGTGAATTTTTGCATATGTGTGGGAGTGTGGGTATTAGTGTGTCTGAGTGTGTGTGTGTACGTGCTTTTGTGTAGTGTCACAGTTGTCATTCTGTGCTGTTGAAGGCAAAGGAAGAATTTCATTGTACAGGGAACTTGTTTCTTTACTGTGCATATGACAATAAACTTTGAACTTGAACTTGATTCTGTGCTGTTGTGTGTTTGCCAAGGCCCTGGGGTTCTGACCCGTACGCTGCTGAACTGCGGCGTGCAGAGACTGGTGACACTGGAGAGCGATAAGTCCTTCCTCCCAGACCTCCAGGTGAGCGCCGCCCCTCCGACCCCAGCACAGGGTGTCACCTTCAGATACAGTCAAATTTCGAGTCACTTCTGGGTCTCTGGAGTGGCCCGGTTGGTCAAGGAGCTTGTCAAAAGAGCAGACTGTCTGACCATCACTGGGTCGGTCATATCTTCTGGTATTTGCCACCTTGTAGTGTACATTATAACTTATAAAAAAAGAATATATGTGTTTTGTACACTTATGAGAAAGAATGCATCTGAATGTATCGCATGATTGGGTACTTTCCACTTCAGTGCTCCTGTACAAATTGGGATGTGATGGTGAGTCAAAGCAGGATGTATCAGTAGGGAAGTCATGGTGGGGAACAAAATGAGGAATGAGAAATTTTTAAAACTCTGAGCCACTTCTGCAGCTAGATGAATAAAATTCAGGTCAAAGGCCACAAAGTGTGATATAAACCAAAGCAATGTACTGGCTGTCTGTTGCAGTCCCACCAAGGTGCATGAAACGAGTAAAACTGGCTGGTAAAAAAGCTCAGCTCCACTTGGGGGATAATGAAGATGAAAGGTTCAAATTATATATTTAAATACATAATTGGAATAATACATAAAAGCCCTTATCAGGGTCATGCAGTGTTACACGAGCCTGTTAGCTCACCTGCCAGTTGGCACGTTGTTGATCACACTTTGAGTGGTACAGGCATTCTCACTGGTGTGTGCTGTTTCCCGAAGGCTCTGGAGAGCAGTCTGGACGGGCAGCTGGAGGTGGTGCACTGCGACTTCTTCAAGCTGGACCCCATTGGTCTCGGCACCATGCGGCCCCCAGCCATGTACTCAGAGAAGCTCTTTGATGACCTGGGCATCTCCGAGGTGCCCTGGACAGCAGGTGAGGGGCGAGGGGCGAGGGGCAGCTGTCCAGCAGAGGATGTGCAAGTGGACATGACAGTGACTCATTCAGTCACTGCACAGTGTTGTCACTCTGGATTGGCTAAGCAGAAGGAAGCTCGAGTTATTACTGATCTTATGGCACCCTAATAACACAGACGACCTGTGTATGTAATGGTCCACTGGTATTTCTTTGTAGGAAAATCCTATCCAGCTACGAATGTACTTTGCTTATAAATGGTAACATTATTTTCAGTTTAGGACTAGAAAGTGACTGAACCTTATTGCGTCCTGTAGGTCTCTCATAAAAACTTAAATGTTAAATGTCAGAAATGGTGTACAGATTCCTTTAAGTAGAATCATAATGTCACATTTTGTCATCATACCACTTGTGCTGTTGTTCACTTAAACCAGTAGCAACAGGTAGTCTCACAAAATGGGAACTAATATGCTGTGCCTTCACACTGAGTCTTATACCAGCAATTGCAGTAACCCCATATGAGTTCTTGAGCACTGGATATCTGCTCCATTCTTGTAAGCAGCTTGTTTTAGTCTGTGGGAGTTCAGTTGATGTCTTAAGTTGTATTGTTTTCAGTCTTGTAATTATCTAGGATCTTGTTTTGCAATTCTAGTGACCACAGTTTAGTTGTAGTCTGTGGGGGATGCAGTGGTTGTATTTGTGTACCCGTGCTGGTTTTCAGCTGTGTGTGATTGATGTTGAAACTGCCTGCATTTCAGATTGCTCCCTGGTGGATGATGTAGAATGTTTATCCTGTATTGTTTTCTGCACTCAGATGTTCCGGTGAAGGTGGTGGGGATTTTTTCCCAGAGGAACGAGAGGAGTATGCTGTGGAAGCTGATCTATGCCCTGTACGAGCGCTTGTCCATCTTCCGCTATGGCCGTATAGAGATGATCATGTTCATCAGTGAAAAGGAGTATTTGGTGAGTTGGACAGACAGTA
This sequence comes from Megalops cyprinoides, assembly GCF_013368585.1. Classification (NCBI taxonomy): domain Eukaryota; kingdom Metazoa; phylum Chordata; class Actinopteri; order Elopiformes; family Megalopidae; genus Megalops; species Megalops cyprinoides. The sequence goes on along the minus strand of NC_050594.1, from coordinate 6,587,296 downwards.
CCACCCACTGGCTTCTTGCGGTAACTGTAGGGAGCTGCAGGGTTGGGAGAGCCTTGCCCTAGGAGGGCAGGAAGCATACGTTTACCTCCCTCAGCACAAAAGCAAGAGAATTTGAGTGCTAATAACTTCTGTGTTTCAGTCTGCATTTATACATTTAGCAGTTGCTCAAAGTCACTTGCAAAGCTATGGAAAGAAGTGCATGTAATATAGTTCCATGTGCAACCGTCCTGCTTTCATTGCACTGAAGTGAAGTTTGAAAATACCTGTGGCTAGGTGTGCTTTAGTTTGAGGTTAGGCTTCTCGCTCAAATGGGTGTCTGGGCTTTTCCCCCTTCAGGGCCTCTAGTCTCTTGCCTTATCTTCAGGAATCTTTTTTTTTTTTTCTTCATTTCAAACCAGTGACATCATGAATTTGGAGTTAAACTGTGTTGTTGTTTCTCCTTAGAAACTTATGGCCAGACCAGGAGACATGAACAACTACCAGGCCTTGAGTGTACTAATGCAGATGGCTTGTGATATTCAGCTGCTCCACAAGGTGAGAGGGGGGGTAGGAGGGGCTCTGAACGAACTCCAACTCCCATCATCCCCTACCTCTGCAGTTTGACCCTTTCCCTGTGAGATGCGTGTCAGTTGTATGGATACAGACGTCCTCATCTCGGGGACCTTGCGTTCTGGTGCATTCTTCCATACTGATGCAATTCAGAAGACCAGGAGATGTGTTTGACTTGTACTCTATTAATGAACAAGATCATATTTGCAAAAGCACCAAAAAGAAATGTGGAGTACAGACCAGTTTTTGAAAGCTTTAAAAATGGTCTGCTAAAATATTCAGGTAGTGCGCAATATTTCTTACAGATTGAGTTCTCAACTTTTAATCCCAGAGATGTAGTTGAGCTCAATCGTTTTGTGGGAAAATGCAGTATTTTGGAAATGTGGCAATATGCCCTCTTGTCTGACATACAGGTTTCTAAATCTTAAATTTCTGTTTGTTTTTTTTTTTTTTGTTGTCGTTCTCTAGGAGCCTTGGGAATCTTTTGTGACGACTTCCAAGCATGGTGGAATGGCAATTCCAAGGAGTCGGGTGAGTGGAGGCTTCTGGGCCATATTTCCAGTGACAGTTTATAGAATGAAAGCAACTATGTAGGAAGCTTGCTATGACTGTAGTGTTGAGTTTGAGCCCAAGGAAGGAATATTTTTATCCTTTATGCAAAAAAGAAGAGATTTGGATGTTTCATGAGGCTCTACTTTAAGTCAGCCCAAGAATGTGAGCTCTGTTGTCAAGGAGATGCTGGCAATCAGGCGTGAGACGTCAGGTTTGTTGCACTAATGCTTGTTGGTTCATTTTTATTAAACCACAGCACACAGTGGTTATGAGGTAGATGTCAGTCGAGAAATCCAGTCAAAAAACTGACTGGGTGTCTTTAAATGATCAGCTTTTTTTGAAGCAGAAATTCAAGTTTCTGTGTTGGCGTAAAGCCAGCTTGTGTTGTAGACTGGAGGGGGATGGTCGAGTTGGAGGCTTGCAGGATAAAGCATAGAAGGCTCAGTTATGCACATTAACAAAAAAAAATTACAGACTTACGTTTTTTACTAATAGCAGTACTAATTTTTGTTTGTAATTCATTGATAAAATCATATAGCCACGTTACAACATATTGATTTACACGTTAGCTGTATAAGATTCTACCTTTCTATTTCTGTTATATTTCTACTCTGTTCTGATGTCATTTACATGGGATTTTAGTGTTGCCTAGTAACTCGGTTGTCCTCCAGTGCTCCAGTGTTTTTAGTGCAAAGGCAAATGACACAGTGTACGCTGTCGTTTCTCCCTGGCAGGTCCCGAATGACCACCTGTGCCTGGTGAGGCTGACCCCCCGCCCGGGCCTTTTTACCTCCGGCCTCACAACTGACAACGCCTCCACCCTGATCATGATGATCAAGCAGTGCATGGCCAAGAGGAAGGCCCGTCTGCTGGACCGGCTCAAGTGAGTGGCCGTTGCCGTGCCGACGGTGCTCACTGCAGTTTGTCAGAGCGTTATGTAGAACTCATACTTTGTCATTTATTTACAAGAATAGTCTTGGAAATTATTATCTGCATTTATAAGAACAGTCCAAATTCAAGTCTTACTTAAGTGTTTTAAAGCCTGATGGTGGTTAACTCTTGCGTTTGAGAGCTGGATAGCATCACATAAGCTCAGCATCACAAAGAAACTCAAAAGATGTTTTAGTGTGTAAATCCAGGCTTGCAGTTCTGTAGCTTTGCTTGTTGTATGAATCTAAAATACACAGTGTAAAACACTTCACAATATCCTCATTCATTCCCCATCTCGCTTTGTACAATGGGGAGCCAGTGAAGCTTTAAAAGTATACTTGCCTTATTTCTAAAGCATTTGTTAGTCTGGCCACAGATCTCATACCATCATCGCACTAGGATAGTGCATTTAAGGTGGTCACATATGTATTGATCATACATGTCTTTACTATGTACTCTGGACACATGCATGAAAGTAGATCAGAAATTATCATTAATTTAATTTTAATAGTAATTGTTATGATGTATGAATATTTTAGTTGACATTTAACAAGACAACTCGTGGATCTCTGTATTTTGGCTGTCCAAACAAATGGATCTATATATAACATGTATTTCTAGTTGTATTTTAATGGTGAGACTGTCCCCTTTGCTTAGACCCTCACATCCCCCTCTTCTCTCTCACAGTGCCTGGAGTCCGGAAAGCGGATCAAAGATCCTAAAGGAGATGGACCTGCTGGATGACACCCTGACGGGAAGCGTGTACCCAGACGAGTACAAACACCTCTTCCGACTCATAGACAAGTCTGAGGAATTCAGCCAAAGCTGGTTGTACGAGGAGATCCTGGAGAACACCAAGACCACAAGCCTCATGTGACAGTTCTGGAAGAGCGCAGCAGAATTCAGAAGTGTTCCAGAGCAGAATTCATGAGAATGTTCCTAAAGAACACTCTTCACATGAGTGTTCCTAAGAATCAAGGTTCACATCAGTCTTCCTGAAGAAATGAATTCACATTTTTGTTCCTAAAGAACAGAATTCAGGTTTCTTTTCGTGAAGAACAGAAGTCATGCAAATGTTCCAATAAACACACAGGCTCCTGTGACATGAACTTAAGAACACAGGATTCACGCTCTTCCTAAAGAACAGAATTCACTCTAATGACCCAGAAGAACAGATATCCGGTGAATGTTCTGGAAGAACCGAAATCACATGAATGCTCTTTAAAAAAATCACAGGCTTTTTGTGACAGTTCTTGAGGAACAAAGGCCTCATATGTGTCATAGGACAAGGTCATGGGTCATAGGTGACAAAGGCCAATCAAGATGTGTGAGGTGTTTGTTACTGTCTAGCTTTCTCAGCTCTGAATTGCTTTGTGCATTATTGCACACATTTTACATTGTTGTAAAAAACAACTAAAAACATAATTTAGATCTAAAAAAATACAATCAGCCATTCATGGACTAATGTTGCTAAAGCAGCACACACAGTCATCAGGACATACAGCCCAATGCCTGTATAGTTGTTTTTTTTAAATACTACATGTAACTGGTGTACATACAATGTATAGGGATATCATTTCAATGGTGAAAGAGGAGACTTTGTAAAACATAAAGTAAGCATAATGTCTAAATGCATTTACCTCAGTTCATCTTTGAAATCCACTGAAATTTAAGAGTGCTTATTGTATGATAATCGTTTATGTTTTGGAACAATATCTTACATATGACCATGAAAACCTTAGAAGAAACCACTGATGTCATTGAGCATTTTGGAATAATTGTATAATTCATATAACATGTAAATCAACTTTGTGAAACCATGTTATTGGGAAGCTAAGAAGGCTCTAAGCCAGGGTTTTTCATTTGCATACAAATCTGTTTGCAGCAAATTAAAAATAAAGCCATATTTGTATTATACCAATGAATGCATCCAATTAATGAATATAGAATATAGAATTTAGCCTGTGTGTGTGTTCCATTCTACAGTGACTTTGCAGGTCTGAACTAGATGCAATGATTAACATTTGGGTTCACTTACATGTAGGACATGGAGCCTGTTTCAGAGTGATCCAGAAATCATATGTAAGTAAAAGGAAAAAAAACAAAATGGAAACTTGGATTGCAACAGCTAAGTAAATTGTTATAGATGACTAAAGACATATCTATTACCATGCCTACCATTTCATAATCAGTACCTGATTATGAAAATAATATATGCTCCCCCGGGAGCATATATACTGTAACAGTCACATTTATAATATAAATGAACCCACTACTATGTTTGGCTGAGGGGGAGGGGGTCTCTTTTTAGTCTTAAAAGGATTTCGTTTTCATATTAGTGCTAGTACCAGCTACTGATAACTGGCTTCGTAAAGTGATTGTGTAAAATTTAATCACAACTACAGCCAAAAGAGACTTATGTAAGTGACTTTGGGGTGGTACTGAAACATCTCAATAATTAAATTACCAGTTAAGAATTTTCTGTTCGGTATCTGAGCTTTAACCCGTTTTAATGCTGTACCAGACTAACTTGGCCTGTGCTGGTGCATTGTATTATCACAACGCATAAAGCTGCACACAGTGGACTACAGCGGGAAACCGCAGTGTAGACTGCAGTGCTTCACAATGAAAGGTCTTTAACTGAACAGGTGAGTCGGTACATTGCAACACTGTGCTATGGCAGTCAAGCAGATAGGTATCGTTGAATCATTTAGTATGGTTTAGATGGACCTTGATTCAGTACGGTATTTTTCTCTCATATATGTACAAGGCGTCATGAATACGTCAAATAAATGATTGGCAACTACAATTTAAATGTGAATTAAACTTAAGTAGGCCTATATATAATAAGCGTCCTTTGCTCTGTTCGTCCGAAAGATGGCAGTCGCCGCTATGCGTGGGATACGTGGAGCGCTTCCGTGGGTAGCTCCGACCTGCAGCCGCACTATTCCCGCAATATCTGCGGTGTCCAATGAAGCTTAAGGTCGGAGATGGCCCGGATAGGAGACAGGAAGCATCCTCCGAACGGCCGGGGACCCCATTCTAGCTGCGATATTTAATAAGCGTGTATACATCTGCTGTACTGCACTGGATCGCTAGCTAAAGAAAACCCGTAACCGCACCACTGCAACCGTAAGTACATAATGTACAAATGTATGTGGCAAGCGTGCATTAATAATTTTACGGCGTCATGTGCTTATTGACAGTCTGCTGGATGCGAGCGAGTGTGCCTGGTAGCTAGCTCTCTAAGCTTCTTAACTGATGCCTGCTTTGGAAGCGTCAGGTAACCAGCTTGATAGTTTGATTGGCTTAGCTATCAAGCAGAAACTCTAGCTAATGAAAGGTAGCTAGCTAGTTTGCTTGCTACCTTGATATTTCCGAACCAGGCACTGTAAAATAGACAGCATTTTTATGCTAGCTAGCGGGAGAGTCTAGCTGTTCAGTAACGTTACGGGGGGTTTCACTTTCACTGGAAAATCGGGGTCTCAAGCCGTTTTACAGGGTCTCAAGTCATTTTGCACAACTGGCAGACCCCTGATTAAATCCTACGGGCATAGCATAGTACCATGCAGGAGCAGCTAGCCTGGCTGCCAACCGAGGAAACAATCCGACCCCCTGTGTTTCGATTTCACGTGTTAGCCACGTTAGTTATGTGAGCATGCCGGCCTGCATTAACACGGTAGTCAAGCTAAGTGCCTAGCCAAATTACAACTACTTGTAAAACCCATGCTTGCTAGCATTGACAGCTAGCCAGTCACTGCTATCGCGACCTGTCAAAATGCGGCAGTTAACGTTAGCTTGCTATCGTACCACCGCCAACTTGGAAAGATCGCCAGACAAGTATATTGCATGATAGAGATCAATGAAAAAGAGCAATTTAACATACACTGTTTGAAATTTCCATTTAAGAGACAGTGTGGCATACAAAATTACTGATACTTGTATTTGGGGTATTTTAGGGTATTTTGTTCTCTCACACGCCTACCTCAGTGTAAGTGGTGCTGTAAGCCCTTTGGCTGGTTGGTACTTTGGTGCCCGGGGACGGAAAGAGCAGAGTGCATGTCAAATTCTACTTAAAGCAAGTTATTGGACTGATTAAAAGATGTGTGCATGGACCCACCTCAGCATACTAACCTCCATCTAAAGTTAGTAGGAACTGGGATGTCTGGTAGCTGTACATTAAGCTGTTTCCATTTCTGGAGGAGCCTTATTAGCTAATATGAAATCTGGTAAGTCTCGGTTAGGATACAGATTATTTTTTTTTTGCAGCAGCTACAACAACAGTGTAATAGTACCAGGTAAGTGGATAATGGTAATGGTAGACCTTTTAAAATTGGCATACTGATAAGTTCACTGACAGAAGATCCGCCTGACCTGTTGTGAATCAGAGAGAGTCATCTTTGCATTTCATTAAGTGGGGTTTCCTGGTCTATGTTCAAAGCACATGATGTCCTGTATGCTGTAACTGTAACCAACTAGCTGGTCTGTGACACTACAGGAAAAGACAAGGGAGTTCTCTGTGTTCTCACCCTTACCAGCAACAGCACTAAGCACCCGCATCACTTTAAATTTTGCTCAGTCTGCTTGCATGTACCAGTGTGGGGGACGTTACACTGCACCGGATTTGCAGACATCTTGTATGTTGAGATGCTTTTTTGTCTCAGCAGACTGCTTCGCTCTGAATCGTTGTGTTATGGAAAGGTAGGTAGAACAGATGGAGAAAAAGTGAGAGTGAGAGAGAGAGAGAGAGAGAGAGAGAGAGAGAGAGGGAGTGAGTTGTGGTGAGTCTACCTCCTTTTCCCTCAGGGCCTTCTGTGTAAAACATGTACAGGTTCATGCAGATGCACCCTGCCACTGTCTCTGTTCTAGCCCTAATCTTTCAGCAGACACTTTCAACATTGCTTTAAAGAACCCAAGTGAAGTTATTTTTGCTGCAGCAATGCAACCAACAAGATTCAGCATTGTAATCTGTGATTCAGATTCCAATGTTTTATCTCATCTTGATATACTTGAGGACACAAGGGAAACTGTTTTTGTCCAGATCTCAAAGTCTGCTGTCATAATGCAGCTAACAGGTTTTTTATTCAACCTTTCTGTGAAGTCAAATGCCAGCAATCGGCGGTGAAATGCTGCATGAGATCTCAGCCCGCAGTGGTCAGAACGCCAGGGACCCTTGTCTGGTCATTCATCAGAGATCACTGTGTTTGTGTTGATTGACAGTCTTATGTATTCATGCAGCCATTTGTCACACCTGAGCATTGGGATTGGGAAGGGAATGTGAACTGTGTGTGGTTTGGTACTGATGTAGCTGTGAAGTGAAAATGCCATTGGGAAGAGGAAAATGGTATATTTTCAGCTTTCTGTGATTAAAGCCATAGCTATCAGTCACTAAGCTAACTTTAGATATATCACAGACTGCTGTGTAATACATCGCTCCTGCAAGGATTACAGCAAACTGCATGTAATGGTAGCATCTTTTGTCATATTAGCTAGCTAGCTGTCATATTTGCCTTCTCCTCAAATTTATGAATTCACTGATCACACTGCCAACAGAGCAGTTGCTTTTCTTTTTTTTTGTTGGACTGCTTTCAGAAATAGTCAAAATGCAAGTATCGGTTTGGTGATGAGTTTGTCTCCTCGGAGACTGCACAGCGGAGAGTTCTCTCGGGATCCGCTGTTGAAATTCTGGGCTGTCAATCTAGATTCTTATCGCTGAGATAATTTGTTGTTGTTCTAATTTCCTCCGATGGAGAGGCAGTGTTTATGTGAGAGGGGACTCATGCCATGGGAAAGTGATGTGCATTCAGACATTATGTTCTCCCGTTCTCTTGAAAGCTGGTACCTCATTTTAAATGCCAAGGTGGGTTTAGAGAGATACAGCTTCTCAACAAAGGCAGGGTACCAAAGTCGCCTATTTATTTAAAACCTGCTGAAATGTGTCTGTGCAGTACCAGGTTCTGACTTCTGTCACCTTTACGTATGTACTATGAGGCTGGATGAAATTTTACCTCAAAACCACTTCCGATGGAAATTGGTGCCTCGGAATCTTCCTTTAAACAGTCTCAAATTGGCATTAAGGTGTACATGTCTGGAGGGCCCTTGGGGGAAAAAAAATGAAACGTCATGTCAAAGGTCATGTTGATTTCATCTGCAATGACATGGAAAGGTTGCGGTATGTTGAGGTTACTGGTGAAAGGAGACACATGGCTTAACTGTGATTACAGTTAACATCTTCTTTAATCCGTGGCATCGACTCAGAGTTGCATGTCCTTATATGGAAGGATGACAAATTCATGCATGTGGGTGTCTGGGGACATCATTGGATGGAAAGTCTTTCCCTGCATCTTCAACATAATTTGTCAAGCAAAAAGGCAAGACATATTTCAGTTTGCAGAGATGTTTTTGGGCATTTAATCATGTCATCTACTTTGAGATTAAAAACCCTTGATTACAGGAAAGTATCCTTACGTTTCACTGTGAATCATGATTTCAGCAGGAAGGACAGCTTCATTTCAACTCATCTATGTGTATGTCTATGGCTGTCATACCACTATACAGAATTTCCCACCTCATCAAGTATCATGTAGTACAGTTGATGAATGAAAATAACGTTTTTAACATTTAGTGGGTTTTGAAAGTGGTTAATGAGGCTTCTCCAACGTTGCTCTCCTCTGTTGACGGTTCTTTATAAACCGTCATTGAATTTGGATGTGGCGACTGTGGCCTTCCTGACAGTGCTGAGTGAGAGCAGCGTGACGGGCGGCGATGTCTCCGTGACCGTCCTTTTGTTGTGTAACCGGGGTTTACCGCGGCGCGCGTTCGTACTCGCGATCACAGAATCGCACCTGGAACGCAAACCAATCCGTCTCTCTAACAGCAGTGAGGTGCGTGGCTTCAGCGGTCAGAAACACTGGCATAATCCCACCGCATAGTTTTATCTGATCACCACCTCTCAGGTTAAATGGCAACCATCAGTCAGGACACACGAGAGTCTACTGATAAGATGGATCAGGAACACAGAAGATTTCCCTAAACCGAGATCATTCATGACCGAATATTACGCAGACCACTCTACTACCATAACATATAAAATTCAGTAGCTCTGCTTGTGCAGTTCTAAGCACTGGCTTTCGAGTCCTGCAGATGGTAAACAAGCACTTTGACCCATTGCATCTGCGCGGCTTTAATGCACTGTGCGCAGCAGTTCATCGCAGTGAATTGCCATAGATTTTCTTCATTGCTTGGAAGCCGAAATGGACTAATATAGTTTTTACATTACTGGCGTTGTCCTGTACTTTTATATGATGAAATGCGTTAATGCTGTGTACAGTGCATGCATTTTATAAATCCGTTAAGGATTTGTTATGAGAAAACACCATTTGCGAGGTTTGTTTACAGATATGTACGAAAGCACATGATAAGGGCTTTTTGTCTGACCGTACAATTGTTACAGTCTTACGACGGTTTCGTGTGGTGTAGTGTTTTTCCTGTCTTTTTGTTTGATTTTATAAAACGAAACGGCAGTTGTATTTTCTGTGCATGAATGAAATGCATAAGAGGGCCATGGATCGTACCTCGCCATTGTAATATCTGAAAAGTACCGCCACAGTAGGCAACATTCGCTGTAGCACAGCGTCGTTGTTTGCCGGCGTACAGAAGTCTTTGAATGAATAATTTAGGCTTTTAGATTCGTTTCATGCTGTATGGCTCTCTGTCGCTTCGGAGCGGTAAATTCAGGAGGGCGCAGTTCACTCAGGTCATCCTGTTTGCAGTGTAATCAACGTTAGGCATCTACAGCACGACCATGGTCGCACGTTCACAAACAGCCCCGTGTGCTTCAAGATAAACAGCTCCGTTAATATCGACACTGTCTCTCAAGGGCTTTGATGTTTTTTTCCCCCGTTGTGTTCGTTTTTAACCCCTTTGCTCCTCGCTGGAGGGGAGGGGAGAGCGGCGGCGCACGCTGACCCAGTTTCTCCCCATATCTCTCCTCCAAGCGAGCTCTATTATTCATGACTCCGCGAGAGGAGGGAACGTGAGCATCGGGTCCCCCGCGTTGCCGCGCGACCGCTGTCATCCGCACTTCGGTCGTGACGGCTCGGAGCGGCGACAGAGCTGAAATTTAACACACTTTCTCCCTGACCGTGACACAACAGTGTCGTGACCGATCAGCGCACGAGGTCTGAACGGCACAACGCTGCGCCGGAGACCCGCGCAGCCCGAACAGTGTTGATGTTTGTAGGAGCACCCGAGACATTGTCGGTTCCCTGCATCTCCCCCTTCACCCCCCCAGCGTCTCTAATTTCATCTCCACGGGCACCCGAGCTGCCGTTTATTCACCAGGGTTTACAAACTAGGTGTTTCACACTAGGTGTAAGCTTACAGCCGGTTGAAAGGACGAGTCCGAGAAAGCGAGCCGATCCAAGGACGTTTGAACCGGCGTTCAGGACACATCACGCAGCTCTGTCTATACATGGGCCTTCGAATGTAAAGCCCAAATATAGAAAAAAAATGAGCAAATGTTTTTCAGTTTTCAGATGTTGTTGTAGGAGCCCTCTGATGCAGATATTGAAGGGTTTTCAATTTTTTTTTACGTTTTAGTAAATATTTAGGGAAATGATGCAACGTTGGCCCTAGTTGGGAGCAAAATTTCAGTATTTGTACTCACATTGTCTGAACAAACATACAGAACAACTAAGGATTCATTTGCAGGGTTGATTGCTTATGTAGCCCCATAACTGTATATATCATGAATAATAATTGCACAACAGTCATATTCTTTATGGATATTTTTTATTAATAATAAAAAAGGGACAAAATTGTGTTTACAAAACTGAATTTTGTCTTGGTCCCAGTGTTCAGCCATGTTCATTTGCAATGATAATCCCAAAGACAGTTCTTTTCCTCTGAAAAGCAAAGACGAACATTACACTTGCTGCATAGCGTGTTGCTGTATCCTTTATTGCAGCGCCCTCTCTTCGTCTTCACTGGGAAATGTGCGATCATGTCCTTATGTACATCCAGTGGGGGGTGTACAGATGACCTCTTGACTGGGACCCTGTTTGGTTGACTCCCATCACCTGAGGATGGTCTCTTCTGAGCGCTCAAAGGGCTTCTTGATGTCACTGTCTGTGTTACTGGGCTCCTATTGCCTGAAGATGGTCGCCTTCTCTTTGGTGTGTTGGGAGTTGTGTTCAACTGAATTGGATGAGAACAGAATCAGTTTAGATGTCAAAAATACATTAAGATGCAAGTCAAAATGTTATAAACAGTGAAATATTAAAAATATTACAAACGGTAAATAGCAGAAATGCATTCTCACCAGGGTGAGATCTTCATCTGCCTCTTCGTCACTTGCATCAGTGTCATCTGATTCCATCTCAGAATCACTCTCTCCATCACATTCTGCACACTGTATACAAGACTGGATATTACCTCTACCTCTCAGAGTCAAGGGGTTGGTTCAAATGCCAGAACCAGGTTCAGGAGCCAGAACGGGCCTGGTGAATTCAAGTTCTGATCAGAGACTAGTTGGCTAATGTCACGGCATTGACCCAATCCCCAAATCCCAGTCAAGCAAAGCTTTTCTTTTTTTCTCTGTCTCCACCCTCCATAGTAATCTACCACTAATTAAAATGGGTCTTGGGCTGCCTGCTCAGACCGAAATGGAATTCCTCTAAGCACAGGAGTGTGACGGAGGGTGTGTCTACCGGTAGAATCGCGGGTGGTGGATTACTTATTTGGGCTTTGTGTGCTCCGGGACTGCTGCTTAGGCAGTGTTCCTGAACAAATCGAGTGAAACCCATGCCACAAGGAGGGATTAACATGTCAGGTTGCCTGGATCTCAGTCTGGCCCAAGTTTTGAGGTGACTGCTCTCAACAACAAAGCTACTGTAAATAATTTTATACCTTTTGAACTGTGATCTCTCAATCCTGAAATACCCAGAGGATGTTATACGAGCACTGATCGCAGCTGGGGGGGAGGGGTGTGATATGTTTTATGCTCTGTCGTTCCGTTGCTGGTGATGTCTTTGGTTTTAAGGTCAAATATCTGCTCAGTCAGCTACGCTGAAAAATCCTCCCAGTTTTATTCTTCCCATTTACATTTACAATTCCCTCCCACAAGGACTCTTAAATGTTTAATTTACAACTGACAAACATTTTTTTTTGCCTGCCGCGTACAACAAAGGCCTTCCCACAGATCCGCTCTGATGCGCTAAACAATAGCCGCATCTGTTTTATTTCCCTCCCTGGTGGAACGCAGTGGGACCCCAGCTCGAGCCTGCTGGTGGACGGCACTGCTGTCTTCGGCAGTGGCAGCGTCCCAGCATCCACAGTGCGTGAAAGTGAGCTTTCCAGACAAGACTGTGCATTGTATGGGGGCCCGCAAAGGACAAATTTAGAGCTCTGCAAGATCTTCAAAGAGAATCTTCCCTAGTGTGCTTGCCCTGGTGTGTGTCAGTCAGAACATCTGCAATACACACACAGCAAGCATTTCCAGCATCAGTGCTGGAGCATGTTAAATCTTTCAATCCTTGGCAAATTAAACCGGAAAACAAGGGGAGATCAGCTGTGGTAGAATCAGGAGTCCGGAGGGATAAGCAGCTTTGGAAAGTGTTTTCGCTACAGGGTGACAGAGCGGTTTCATCTGCTGTGCTGAAGGAGACTGAGCCGCTCGGCTCTCAGGGTCTGTGGAGAAAGTGACGGAAACGTTATGTCAGTGCTTTGGTTTACAATGCAGTTGTGCTGAAGTTCAATTAATTTTGGCACTTGTTCCCCCAAAAGATATTTTTTGAAGACAGTAGGGCCCAATCACTTCTTTGTGGAGCTAAGAGGAGGCCAAGTTGTTGGATGAGGGCTGGTGGTCATGGTGGGTACGTAAATGTAGAGGGATGTGTACTTCTGCAATATGCAGTTCTTTCATTTACATTTTCACGGGTGGGGGGGGGGGGGGGGGGGGTAGCTGTGAGAGACTGTACATTTGCTCCCTGTGGGCGGAGCTCACAGTGGCAGATGTTCAGTGCACACCGAAGCCCTGGACTAGGGCTATAAGACAGAGTGGAGTCCTGACCCCTCCCCCCCTTCTGATTCAGTGGATGAGATTGTGCCAGTTGCCGTGGTAGCCCGTAGCTGTGGTTGCAGTGCCCCCTTTGGGGAGAGTGAGAGAGAGATAGAGAGTCACATGGTTTGCTGACTCCACCACTGGGACCGAGAGCCGTCTCCATGGAGACGGAGAGGACGGGACCAGTGGAGCGGCATAGACTGTGATGAACATGGGGAGATAGAAGGAAATGGAAAGGTCATAGGTCAAAGGTCAAAGGGGCATACACACAACTCACAGAGGAAAGAATCACTGATCAGGTGTACCGTTCTGACTGAACTGCACTCTTTTGCTTTGGCTGTGCTTGGCTGTTACAGACTGGATCATTCCCTTCACTGTCTTACAGTGTGTGCTGCTGCAGATATCCTTATTTATGTATTTTAAATGCACTGCTATGCTAAGCTGTGAAGTGTTGATATCTACAGTGATGTACATTTGTACTTCACTCTGTATGCCATTGTACTAAGCTAGCCTAAGCTGTGGAAATAGAAGTCGTGCTGAAAATCCTGTATTAATATCTACAGTGTTGGAGGCCTTACGTAAAGCTATGATGAGATCTCGACTGAGCTCCTTTTAAATCACATTTTTCATGGACCGCTGGAGATATATTTCTGCTTCACTTTACGTAATGGCTCAGTAATAATACAAAAGGGCAGCCAGTCACAATTAGTTCAGGCAGAAATCGGGACACCCATTAAGGGAGCGAGAGTGGCCTACTTCCTGCGCTTGGTGGGCTGAACCTTGGCGGACTCCACCCCAGACTATCAAGGCAAAATGATTGGACCAGGGCCTTTGATCCAGTCTTGACATATCCATTAAGAAGGCAGACACAGTGACAGGGAGGTCATTCAAAGTGTATCGATGCTTGATTAATTTTGGTTTTTACACACTGTCTGTTAAACTCTCTGCAGAGTCAGTGGCACAATGCATAACACGTCTGACTATGGATCGGAAGATTCTAGGTAGTGTAGTGGTAAGGAGCAGGGCTCATAACTGAAAGGTTGCTGGTTCAATTCCCTGCTGGGGTACTGCTGCTGTACCATTGGCTGTAACCGATGTAAGTCACTCTGGCTAAGAGTGTCTGCTAAATGCCAATAATGTAATGTAATGTAAACTCTGTAATAGGATGGTGAATGTGCTAAATGGGTTCCCAATGATCTCGCAGCTGAAGCTGTTTAGGAGTTGCCACTTTATCTGAGGGTTACAGTGTGTAACAATCATCAATATTTTGATGCATGATATTATTAAATGCCTACTTTTGTTGCTTACTCAAAGTCGAGTGTTCTAAGTACAGGCTGAAGTATAGGCTGAACCCCTTTGCTGTGTAATATTCTGACTGTGACTGACAGATGGTGGGATATAATTGGCTGTGATTTGACCTGAAGGGTAGGTTTATTAGGGCAGGGTTTCCTCAGGTCACCATCGTATCAGCGCCCCCTAGTGACTCATCGGGGAAGGTTACTGCGTTATTTTCACAGAGAGATGCGCCGATCCTTCCGTCAGCACCGGTCTTCCTGTGATATACACTGTGTGGATTGTAGCATGACAAAGCGTGGTTTGTGTCGTGGTCGAGCGTATTGGAGGAGTGGTCAAGCTTTACTTCAGCGCCCCCTGTGGGTGCAGAGGTGTAGTGGCAACTCAGGTGGGTGGTGAAGTTGTTTTATTCCAAAGTAGGGGTGAAAATGACAAGAAAGGTAAAAACAAGCATGAGTGCTTGTGTCAGCAGGAGTCATGCTATTTCGCATGATTGCACCACCTATAGGTTAGCATGTGTTCCTTATAGCTAGGGGAAGTGACCTCATTGTGTGTGTCTTGCCTTCATATTTCTACATGTGATCCATGCGGTTTGGCTCCTATGGTACACAGCGGGATCATGCTGTTACCACAGAGTGTGACCATGGCAGTAACGATGGACCTTGAATGATTCAGTTCAGCTCCCTCGGTTTAGACTCAGCAACAGCCCAACATTTCGTTCATATGACCTAATGTGAATTGACATCACAAAGAAGGCATATTTAACCCTTTCGGTGTTAGTGGACTCATTCACCAAGTTTGGATTTATGGTTCAGCCACAAATAGCTTCAGGTACTCCAGCTAAATGAGGGTAACCTTGCATTGGCCATCTCTATTCATGAATGACACATGGCCTAATATTGCATGCCCTATTTCTCTATTTCAGTAGTCAAACGAGGGAGGAGCCTGGGGCCTGCAGTGGGTGGAGCCAAGCTTCATGGTCACCAGCTGAGCTGCTTCATGGAGGACAGACTGTCACGAAGCGAAGAGGCGGTGAGGCGGGGCCTGTGCGGGGCCAGGGACCTGTGCGTGGACCGCGACTCCCTAAGCCTGCCCAGTTCGGACGAGAATCAGAACCGACTGGAGGACGAGGAGGAGGAGGAGGAGGAGGGGGAGGAAGAGGCGGGAGACGAGCAGCTGCAGGAAGGCAGGAAGCTGCATCAGCAGGACTCTGTTAACAACAACGAGGAGACGGACAATGACTACAGACCCTGCCTCTGCCCACCAGAGACCTGGAGCCAGGTCCCCCCCACAACCAACACACAGCAGGATGGAGACACAGGTAAAGCACACAGCTCAGCAGAGACACAGGTAAAGCACACAGCTCAGCAGAGACACAGGTAAAGCACACAGCATGGCAGAGATACAGGTAAAGCACACAGCACGGCAGAGATACAGGTAAAGCACACAGCACGGCAGAGACACAGGTAAAGCACACAGCACGGCAGAGACACAGGTAACGCACACAGCACAGCAGAGACACAGGTAACGCACACAGCACAGCAGAGACACAGGTAACGCGCACAGCAGAGACACAGGTAAAGCACACAACAGACTGGGAGTGGGAGTCAGCGCTCTGTAGTTGAACACGCAGTGCTCCACCAGACAAGCTTTTAGATGAGCTTTTTGACGATCTTGATGCGGTCGTGGGTAGGCCTGGCTCTAGAGTGGAAAATATGTTTCTCATCATGTCTGGTTTCAAAGAGGGAAAGGTGCTTTCCTGGCACAGCAGTTCTGTGGTTGGTGCAGGTCTCAGCAGATGCCTCCAACGTACACTATGCAAATCTCACCCAGATTACAGGCTTGCCATTTCGTGTTGATGAAGCTGCATTTATTTGTATTTTTGTATTAGTTTTTTGTTTTGTGCATGCTGTTTCTGAACATGATTGTGTAACTTGATATACGCCTCTTGTGGGTTTTGATCAGGACTTAAAGCAGTCTCACACCCACAATATTCATACTCAAGAACTCACATAATGTCATTTTATCATGGCTCAGACTCACACCAAGCCTAGCTATGGATGGCTTGGTTTTGGTTCTGTGCAGCAGTGCTTCATTGTCGGTTTGCAAGGCCAGTGATAAAGTGTGAAAGCATATCTGGGGTGAAAGGCTATCTATCAGCAGACAGCATCATGTCATGCCTGCTGCTTGTGCTTAGTGCTGCAGGTAGGTAGCAGCACAGGAACAGGAGTGGGTGAGAGCCAGTCTTTCACGTCACGCCTCGGGGGAGGGTTCCTACAGAGTGTGTGTGTGTGTGTGTGCGTATGTGCCTGAGTGTGTGTGTATTTGAATGTGAATATGCAGCTGTCTGTCTGTCTGTCTGTCCATGAGTGAGTTTGTGAGTGCGTGACTGTGTGTGTCTGTGTGTCTGAGCATGTGTGTCTGTGTGTGTGTGTTTGTACTTGCGTTTGTGTGTTTGTGTGTGTGTGTGTGTGTGTGTGTGTGTGTGTGTGTGTGTGTGTGTGTGTGTGTGTGTGTGTGTGCACGTGTGTGTGTGTGTGTGCGCACATGTGTGTGTGTGTTTGTGTGTGTGTATGTGGTAAGTCATTTGGTCAAGCAGGCTTTAGCTTCCTTTGCTCCCTGCACTGAAGCTGCCCCTGGGACTGCATGCATTTCATCACCTGGCTGATCAGATCCTCTGCATGCTGATTGGCTCAGCCTGTTAATCAGTCCCATGGCAGTTGTGGTCATGTACTGACCATCTTGCCAAAAGGAACTGGTGCCACGGTCCAGGGTCACAGGAATAGCAGTTGAAATAGGCGAGTTCATGGTCCCACTGTGAGTGTTTGTCAGCTCTTGCTCTCTCGTCAGCGTTTCGTTCTTTTCCGAGGGGATTGGCATCTCCTGTGTGTTCTGATGTGCCTTGACGTGGTAAGGCAAAAGCACAGCTTGGAGGGTTTCGTAATTGTTGTGCAGTGCCCTCATGACACTAACTCCTAGTTGTGTTGTTGCCATGCAACACAAACAGGCCTCCGGGGCATGGTTGAGGTTAGAGACGTAGATAAATAAATGAGGAACAAGCATCTTATCTTGTTTAAATTTGGTAGCTATTTGTTTCCCACTTCCCCAGTGATATGCCGGTAATTTACCGGATGCTGTTATCATGTATCGTTCCCACCAGGGTGAACTTAGGCCATGTTTTTTTTTTTTTTTTTTTTTTATGTATCTGTTGGGTTTGTAGGAGATGTCCATGACATCTTCCCTTCTGAGCCCCCAGCAGCCTTCACCCCCAGCCCCATGGATGAAAGACCAGAGGGGTCTCCTGAAAGTGTGCCTGGGCATTGCCCTGGACCCAGCCCCTCCTCGCTGGTCGCCTCCTTGCTGGAGCTTCAGGACCACTGTGACCACCCCCGGCTACCCCAGTGCCTGCACCAGGTCTGTATCATTCACCATCAGTGATACCAGGTCTGTACTATTCACCACTTATAAAGGGTTTGTACTAGTCGCCCTAACACCAGGTCTGTACCATTCACCGCTTGTAAACAGTTTGTATCTGTCACCACTTATAGTATGTCTGTACTATTCACGACCTATACAAGGTCTCTGCTGTTCACCACTTATACCGGGTTTGTACCTGCTCTCTTTTGGGCTTGTTTTAATGTTCCTATTCCTGAGAAACAGTGTTTCCCTCTGGTGAGGGAGGATTGGTTTTTTATGAATAAATGAACATTGAGCAATGTTTAAGTAATGCGTGGAGTCTGTTCTGGGCAGTAGTGCACTGAGATATGATAGAATATTATCTGCCTCGGTCACAGTCAGGAGATAGTTTTACGGCCGCATTTCACATTCCTCCAGATAGCGATAAAAGACTCAGGACTGCACGTGTGTGTCATTTCTCTGATGTAGTAATGCAGGTTGGTGGACGTGTGTGAAAACACTGGTAGAAAAGTACGTGGCAGATGGATAGGTCTCTGTTTCCTTTCTGCAGATGTCTGTTGAATCATTCAACATACATGGTTTTCATGTTAGCGGGTGAATAAATGTATAAAACGTCTATCATTTGCAACATGCTTTAATAGGTTATACCTTGGATAGCTACCTATACTCTACCGTCCAGCTGTCAGACACAGGTACACACAACACCCCCTGTGGTGAGAATGTACCACTGATCCACTGAGGCATGCAATTTGATATTTAAGAAGCGACACATCAAATGATAGTTTGTTGGCATTCATTGACCTTCTAAAGTGGTTCACCATAGTGCAGCAATGTCGGTACAACACATTGAAGAAGATAGAAAATTAATGCTGAGAGAGTGGGGCTTCGTGAATCCAAGAATCAGGGGAGATGCAATTTACTGTCATTAGCTCACTGGGTTGAACCAATCATAGTGCTTTGCCGTAGAGCGGGAAGTCTTTTCATTGGTGCTTATCAGTTATCGATTAGCACAGTGACTCCGCCCCGTTTTGGGGTTCAGAAGGCTGCACTCTCGTCACCAGAGAGAGCCTCGTGCCTCCTGGCCTCACTGGCTGTTTTTCCCCCTCACTTACCCTCTCTCCCCTCTGCCCCCTCCCTCGCTCACACACGCTCACACACTCGTTTTTATGTAAATTCATTCTCACTGGCAACGAGCCACGCAGATTCAACAGCTTCCCGCTCCATCCGAAACGCCAAAGCCGCCATTCTCCAGGCGGCTCTCTTCAGCGCGGCTCTCTTATAGTGAGGGAGAATCTGCAGCGGCTCTCCACCAGTGTGGGTGGATCTACAGCTCGCAGGGAGGCCAGTGTCTGATACTAGCGTATTGACAGAGTGGAAGAACTGTTTATTTGCTGCACTGTTCTTTTAGTACATGTTGTGTTTGACTGCCAGGAGGCCTAACTGTGTGTGCGTGTGTGTGTGTCTGTGTGTTTGCGCGTGTATGTATGTGTGCATGTGCGTGTGTGTGCGCGTGTGCAAACTCACATTTGTGCTTTTGTTCAGAGGTGGTTTTAAAGCAGAGTTCAGTTATGTTTATTTTCATTGTCAGAGAGAAATTTGGTGCTGAATGTCATTTTTAAAACCATGCGAATGCACGCTTCTCATATTTTAACAGTTTTTTTTGTCTCTCTAACAGATAGCTGAAGCCTACTTCCTTGAAGAAGATTGTATCCTTGTCAGTAGATTTACAGCAAACAAGTGTGTGAGCCTTGACAGAGTCAATACTTTATCAGGGTGTTGGGCCTTTCGGTAACCCTATGTGGTGTGGTCTGTTTTCTCACACAAGTGTTTGCACTTTTAAACTGGGTGGACACTGTTATGCTGGTTAGTTGGCTCACAGTTAGAATCAGCGCCTTGTTTCGTGGTCAAAGAGTTTCCCACCAGCAGTTCTTTCAGCAACATAGATATTAATCTCTAGCCTGGAGATTTGATGGTGGTAGTCTAAAAAGGCTTTATTCATCAAGTGTTGTAATGGTTTTATCGCAGCAACTCATATTTGTTTTGAGTAATAATGTGGTGCCATTTGCATGGTTTGGTAGAAGTGCAGATCACCAGGGACAAATTCACAGTGAAAACAAGAAAAGGATGCAGAAGAATCGTCTGAAACTGGGCTACCCTCAGCCCAGTTTGGACCTGGCTCTGGTCTGAGTTTACGAAGGCCTTTTTTGAGGCAGGACTGCAGGATGTTGGGTCCGTCACCAGTTTGTTGTCCTTAACCGAAAGCCTTTGTGCAGATGAGCGGGCGTTTCAGTTCCTCCAGCTCGAGAGGCTGTACCACGAGCGCCTGCTGTCCAATCTCGCCGCCCTGCAGGGGGAGTGGGGTAATGCAGCTCTCCTCTCCTCTGTTCCGCTGCTGTGGAGTATTCATAACCCAAGCGGTGCTGTTTTACCTTTTAGAGTGCCATTGAACCCCAGTTGCCTCATAGATGTACATTGCATTTACATTTATTCATTTGGCAGACGCTTTTATCCAAAGCGACTTACAAGTGAGGTAGAGTACAACGCAAGCAAAAAACAACAAGGAGTCAGTCATAGATAGGATATAGGCGCCTTCTGAGCACATAATTAATTTAAAGTGGTTCAGTTTGGGAACTTCTGTTAAATGGCTGTTTCAGCACCTTGCGTCTCATTGATGTTTCTCTCTTATACTGCATTAATGTCCTGTCTCCTGTGTGGCGGTGACCGGAGTGTCACGTGGCTCACAGCGCCGGACAGCGGTCACACCTGTATACCTGGCCACCGTCCTGGTTCTTAGGCTGACCCCTCCACCTTGTGCCGCCTCTGTCTTTCAGAGTCCAGGTGGAAGGCGTGCCGGCAGGCGGAGCGCAGCTCCAAGGAGAGGGCCCGCACTGATCTGGGATCAGAGCACCTGGAGACACTGAGGCGGATCTGCAGGTCACACCGGAGGTGAGAGGAGGGGTTTCTGTGGATCTGGCAGCACACAGCGGGACAGTGTACTTCTGTAGAGGATGGCAATGCCCAACACAGCAGTTAAAGAGTGTGGAATGAGTCTCTGTTCTACAGTACAGGGAGGTGGGATTGGTGAGGGGTGTTTGCCACAGAGCAAGACTGGCTCAATATAAGAATCCCCACAAGGATTACAGTTACATCTTTGTTTGTTTGTTTTTTTACTCCATTTCATTTTTCACCGACATAAACTTTGCCTCCGTGATGTGTAGACTACTATTCAGAAAGGGGTTGCAAGCTCAAGTCCCAGCTGTGGCACAGCTGCAGTGCTCCTCTGCTGTACCTCCAGCTTAGTGAGCAAGCTCCAGAGTTGAACAGAACCTCGAACATTTAAAGTGGGGGCTTTGTTTTAAAACATCCTGGAAGATTTTACGTCCTTATTGGAGAATTGAACTCCCAGTTTACCTCTCTCATTGAGAGGCACCTGATCCGCCCAGGTTCACCACAGCGTGGCGCGGCGGTCGCCCACACACAGCCCGAGAGACCACACAGAGACACGCTGATGGTTTAAACACATGGCCCCGTCGCCGCGCTCACAGCAATCCGAGACACGCTCTAGGGTTTCAGCGCGGGAGACGTGCCGCGCTAATATTAGCCTCCCGGCGAGCGGAGCGTCCTTAAGCCGCGCGGCCCGTTCCACACGCCATTTCCACCGCAGCGGCACCCAGGGACCCAGTAGCCCCTGCTACAGCCTGCACTGACTGTTCACTCTCTCACTCTCCCTCTCTCTCTCCTCTCTCTCCGTTTCTCTCCCTTTCTCTCTCTCTTTCTCTCTCCCTCTCCTCTGTTCCTTTCACAGACCCTCTCTCGGCACAGAGAAGGTAGGCGACCCGCCGCTGTGTTACCAGCGTGCGCTTATGAATGTGTGCATTGCACGTGTCTGCGTGTGCCTGTGTGTCCTTGTGCGCATGAACGTGCACATACGTGTGCGTCTTTGTCCGGTGGCGTCTCCGCATTTGCTCGCATGTACATACACGTGTGCATGCGTGTCTGCACGTCTGTGCGTGTGCGCATTTGCGATGACGGGCGCGTCCCTGTGTCCCCGCAGCACGCTGCCGCGGACCCGGAGCCGAAGAACAGCCTCACCTGCTGGAGGTGGCCAGGAGAGCAGAGGTTGGACGGCACCTCGCTCCCATGCAGTATAGGTGAGTTTGGACCCCCGCTGGACACTCTTTCCAGGGGAGGGGCAGGTCGCCTGCACAGCGTGGGTTAAGCAGGAGATACCAGAAAGGTCCTGCTCTTTCTCTGGGTCTCTGAGTGAGATCAGCTCAAATACGCAGCGACATGAAGTTACGCTGACACTCTAGTAAGTGTGTGATAGGGCAGAGTTCAGGCCTCAGGCATCGTCCTGTCTATTTAGGAGCGCTGAAACTGAGCACATTTGGCAGGAGTTATACTGACTGATTGAGATTTTTATCGTAATTTTAGTTTGCATTCTTTCTTCAGCACTTCAGAAATTGTTGATATAGTGAACCTTAAATTAGGGTTTTCCAATTTAACTGGACCGCTTTTATAATAAGGCAAGTCAGGTGCCCTGTCTGTCCAGGAATAGAAAATATATTTAATCTCCTCTTTCACTCAAGGGCTGGGTGTCAAAGAACATCTAAATTTGGCGGAGTCTCCTTCTCCATGTCTTTGAAGCCTTTGCATCTGTATCTGCACTTAAGCTGGGATAGCAAAGGCCAGAATGTTTCTCTCTGACACAGTTGTCTCAGGGCTGGAGGGATGTTGGCGTTGAACATATCCCATAATTCTTCTCTCTTTGTGGATCTGGTTGGTTATATAAGGCTGTTGTGCCTTCCACACCAACTGCCGATTTTGAGTTGTGCTGTGGTCTCACACACCACCCCCACTGTGGCCAGGTGACCTTTCAGCTCCTAGGCGACCACCCAACTCGATGCGAGTTCTCATTACATTATTGTCATTTGGCAGACACCCTTATCCAGAGTAACCCTACACACAGTAGGTTACAATTTTAACCATTTACACAGCTGGATATTTACTCAGGTACTTGTGGGTTAAGTACCTTGCCTGAGGGTAGAACAGGACTGCACTAGTGGGGAATCAAACCAACATCCTTTTGGTTACAAGCCCTGCCCCCTACCACTACACCTTAGGTTACTGATTTCTGCCCTGTCTGGCCAGCCCATGGACCTGCCCTAAAATTGGTGCAACGTTGCCATGGAAGCGCAAGCGACTATCACAGCTGTCGTAACTGACCTGTGTGAGAGGGTAATTTTGGTTTGAGAGAAGTATGAGAGGAAAACCTCACACAGAGAATCTCACGCAGAGTGTGGTATAGTGGTGAGGAACAGGGTTTGGCCAAGGTTGTTATACTGAATTGCCTCAGCAGATGATCAGCTGTATAAATGGATAATGTGAAAATTGTAAGCTACGTAAGTGGCTCTGAATAAGATTGTCTGCTAAGCAACTTTAATGTAATGTAAGGTAGAACCTTCTCATCTTCAACTGCTGCTTCACCCAGCGTTATAAGAATATGAGGCATGAGTTTTAAGACACTGAAGGAAAGCTTTGTTGGACAGGATTTTCTTGTTGCGTTTTTGCGTGTCTCACATGCACAACCCTTACATGCAGGTCAGGGAGTGTGTTTCTGCACCACAGTGCCACACTATTCCAGAGGAGTTGCCAGCACTGTGGTATGTGGTGTAACCAAGTCCTTTTCTTGCTCAGGCAGAAGGGTGGTGGATAGGGAGCTGTCTCGCTTCTGAACAAATCCTTATTCTCCTCCTTTTTCCTTGGAGCGTGGCGATTTGTGTGTTTAGTGTAATGGCTTTCCCCATTTCCTCCCGGCCTGCGCTCTGTCTCCGGAGCTGCCTGTGGCTTCCTGCGTTATTGATGAGGCGGGCCTGGTCTGAGGGCACAGCGGCGGGCACAGTGGCTGGCACGGAGGTGTGCGTTTACATGCGCGCAGGAGCGCCACGCATTGTGTTCCGAGGCCCGGTTTCACTTTCACTGTGCGTGTGTGATCTCCCCCACCCCCCACCTCCCCTGCTGCCGCACATCCGCCTGTCACCTCATCCCAGCTCTGCTTTCAGACCAGGCTATTCACCCCATCCCAGCTCTGCTTTCAGACCAGGCTATTCACCCCATACCAGCTCTACTGTTAGACCAGGCTATTCACCCCATACCAGCTCTACTGTTAGACCAGGCTATTCACCCCATACCAGCTCTACTGTTAGACCAGGCTATTCACCCCATACCAGCTCTACTGTTAGACCAGGCTGTTCACCTCATCTCAGCTCTATTATAAGACCAGGCTATTCACCTCATCCCAGTTCTGTTATCAGCCCAAGCTATTCACCACATTCTAGCTCCACCATTAGACCGGCCTATTCACCCCATACCAGCTCTACTATTAGACCAGGCTATTCACTTCATCCCAGTTCCGTTATCAGACCAGGCTATTCACCACATTCTAGCTCCACCATTAGACCAGGCTATTCACCACACTCTAGCTCCACCATTAGACCAGGCTATTCACCACACTCTAGCTCCACCATTAGACCAGGCTATTCACCACACTCTAGCTCCACCATTAGACCAGGCTATTCAGCAGACCCAGGTTTCAGCACAGGCCTGTGGGTGGTACTGAGCTGGAGGGAGGACTGCCACTGCTGCTGCCAATCTGCTGTGGTAAATGCACTTATTCATTTGCACTAAGTTCATTATGTGAGCGCTTGGGCCACACACTTCATACAGACACAGGGATGGCAGCCATTACCTTTAGGGACAGGATAAGAGTGAGAGATAGTGAAGGAGGAACGGAGATGGAGTGAGAGAGAGGTGGGAGGTAGAGACAGGAACAGTGAAAGAGGGATAGAAGGGGGGAGGGATGAAAATGCAGAAAGAGAGAGAGGTGTAGGGTAAGTTAGAGAGTAAGAGGAAGGGAAATTTGACTGAGTAGTGGGCACTTGGGTGTTGCATTTACCAAGCAGATCGCTGGGAAATTGCTGCTAAGGAAGGAGCCACTCACAGCTCTTCCATTAAAACCCGGTGCAACCTTTTGCAGTGGGCAGGTAGGTGTTGCTTTAAGAGAATATTACATCTGCCTTTCAAGGGAAATTACACTCCCTGGGCCCCGGCTGACCTCAGGACAGCTATAATTTTACATGGGACTTACATCACCTTTACCTCTTGTCAATGCATGATGGGCAGCCTAGCTCTGAATTTGATTATACATGACTGACAGGTTGTGCTTTCTCACAGAACCTACAAATAAGCAAGCTTTCCCTTCATGCTGTGCAGGCAGTGGTCCCTGGCCTTAGTCTGCACAGAGGGAGCAGATATCCCAGGGCATGTCTGGAGCCGCTGCTTTCTCAAGCCTGTGTAATGTCTTACCCGGCCTAAGGCCATTTAACAGCTCTGAGCTGCAGAGCTAGCAAGATTAGCACAGCTCTGTCTGGAGTGCATGGTGAAGTGCTAAGACTGATACGCCGATACGCCTGCCTTTTTCAGACGCGCTCAGTGCAGCGTTCAATGTGTCAGCATAAAATCCGCTCAGGGGAGGCGCGCTGAAAAAACAGGAAACCCGAGCCTCTCTGTTGTGACACAGACCGTGGCCGTTTCTCGTAGAGGCAGCTCTTAATGGGTGCAGGACACTTTGCCATTCCTTTTGCACAGACTGAGAGAAACAACAACCAAGCTGGCAGTGAGGAAAAGAACAGAGAAAGGTTTCACAACACGAAGAGCCCTGTGACATGGGGCTCTGTAGCCTGCTCCTCATCTCAGTCACCGGTTTCACTGCAAGCGCCTCATTCACTAAGACACCAGGTGTGGCCGTCGTCCTATAGGTCAGACTGCTGTACAAACAAGGCAGGGCTCGTTTTACACCCAGGAGGGGTGGAGCCAAAGAATGGACTGTGAGGTCACAAACAAGTAGTTCCGAGTGTAAGAGGAGGTGGTGATCAGTCCTAGCTACTCAAGGGTGATAAATTAATTTTTGAAAAGGAAATATTCATGTGTGAAACTGGGGGGAGGGGGGGTGCTCTGGCTTAGAAGGGATGGAAAGATAGAGTGAGGGACAGAGAGAGAGAATGTTCTGGTAACATTGACTCTGTGTCTCGCAGACAGTGGCACTGAGTCACCACGGCTGATGGAGGAGCAGCTTGGCGTCGAGGACGTCCCCCCAGCAGAGGGGGCAATCGAAGCTGCTGCACCGGGAGCAGCGGAAAAGGACGCTTCCACGCTCGACCAACAGAGGGCGTCGCTATGCAATTCCGACTCCTCCCCTGCTCTCGCGGCCACGCCCACTCCAGCAGTGCCTGACAGCCACTTCACGGATGAGACTGTGCGTGTGGGCGGGGGTGAAGTGGGCCCGACAGGCGAGACGGAGCCGCACACTGATGCAGGACCAGAGGGTCTCCGTGGAGACCAGCTGACTGACAGCTCCTCGCAAGAGGGGGCAGTTCCCGTGACACCTCCCTTGGAGAGTCTACCTCATGAGACAGGCCCACAGATAGAGGTGGGGGACTCCATGGACGTGGGGCTGCCGGGGGCGGGGCAAGGTGTGACGGAGAAGGGGGACACGCCTACCGCCGGAGCCGAGGACAGCGGTGGGGCGGAGGAAGGGCGAGGCCCTTCAGTGGGCGGGTATATGAGCCAGTTGTACGCTGAAAGGCTGGAAATGGGCTTGGGGGAGGAAATTGAGAAAGACAGAAAGAAAGCTGTCGGCGCAAATGGCCCAGAGGAGTTCAGAGAAGGCGAGGAGGAAGCTGGCCTGGATGACCTGGCCAGACGCATACAGGTGGAGGAGGTGAGACGGGATGTTCACTGTCAGTGTGTCTTTGTCTCTGCTTCCTGTTCATGTGGATGCAGTCATAGACAGAACAGACATGGAGTCCTACCAGAATTAGAATGACAGGGTCTTTTCCCGCTGTGTGTGGAGGGAAATTTGAGTAGTGGACTAAGGACAAGGCTAAGTATCAGATGGTGTGGAGAATGAAGATGGTAAGAGTGATTGAGGGTTCATTACATCTGTGGGCTGAACCATCTCCCTTTAGCGCTCTGTTCTATCCCAGTCCAGACACCTCGTGACACGCATCTGTTCCTCTGTGAAATTATAATTTCCGCAGCTCAGGGTCAGAGATTGGAGTGCCCATTTTGTCAGATTGCAGAATTGGGGGTCATGACTGCCCTGTCTTCTCATTTTTGGTCAGAACAGGCTGTAAACAGACTTCAGATGTTCTCCTTATAACATACCATCAGACCTTAATAGATTCAGGCTACATACACAGATAATGGTATAACACCAAATTATATGAGTATTCTCATCTTTCTTCATGACTTATATTGTGAGGATTCATTTTGGTTTTATGAAACTTGAGTGAAGAAGCTGCTTTTGACTGAGTGTCACCCTTCTTGTTCTGATGGAAAGTGTGATTGTACCTGACAGAAGCTGTTATGATTGCAGTCCTGGTCAGTGATTGGTCAGTAAGCACCCCGCCTCCCAAATGCATTGATTGAGACCACTATTCAGAAAATGGGAATGGTCATAAGTGCTGGTTGTGTGCTGTGATAGTTTGGACTGGCTGATTAACCCTTGTACTCAACCAACTTCTAAGAATCCTCTAACACTAAACTTTAAACCTCAAAGAGCATCCACGGGGCCTCTGGATGACCCCTTGGTTTATCAGTGCGCTGTGGGACTTTTACCTGTTCTTTACTTAAGCTGATAAAAGGAAGGAGAGTTTGTTAAATACTCATTTTGGTTCTGGGGATAAAAAATGATTACTCTCAGTGCTTGTGTGTCTTTAAACAGATTTGCTGGTGAGAGAAACCTATTTTGCACATAGAGCTGTTTAAGGTCCACAGAAATCAAAATACATAAAAAGAATGGTGTACTTGTGTTTTATTTAGCACATAAAATCAGGTGTAAATGTGAGTGAAAACCACATGCAGCACTACACCTGCTTCCTCTGTGCACACCCAGTGGAACTGCAGTCAGAGCGAAGAGGTGAGCAGTCCTTTATTTATTGCAGTGTCAGGCTGAACCCAATTAAGTGACTGCCCTCCCCGCTGGGCTGATCCAGGCCATCACTCACCCACCTGAAGGGGGGAGCCTTTGAGCATGCGCAGGTTTGAGCAGGCAACTGTGATCGTGATGGGGGTTGAAGGCCATTCACCGACGTAACCAAGGCAAACAAAGGCTCCAAAGTCTAGCAGTTGTCTGTACTTTTGGCTGGTAAATTTGAGTCTGCTGCTGATTTCCCTTGTTTGGTTGTGACTAATTTGACAGAGGTGTGAGTCGTACTCCCAATACAAGCAGTTTGAGCCATTCCAGGTTTTACTGCAAGCAAGTCAGTGCACTATAGGAATCCATAGCCACCTCTATCCTCCACTCTGTGTTCCAACCTGCTTGTAGTAAAAACCTGGACAGGCTGAAACTGCTTCGCTCCAGGATCCATACTGGAGTTACACCAGTGTAAAAAGCCGATAACCTAAACCCCACTGGGAGGAAGTAAGTATTGCGTGACATTTTCATCAAAGCTGTAATCTAAGCCCTGGCAGCAGCAGCAGTAGTATTCACATAGCCAGCACACAGCACCTCTAAGTTTGGGAGCATGAACAACATTAATGCCATGGCAGGAGTCCTGCAGCAGTTGTAAGGAACGGGGCTTATAAGCCAAAGGTTGCCAGTTTGATTCCCCAGCGGGGCACTGCTATTGCGCCTTCAGACATGGCACTCAATCCACATTGCCTCTGTAAAATATCCAGACTGTGTAACCGGTGAAGACTGTAAGCTATGTAAGTCGCTCTGGATGGGAGTGTCCACTGAGCAGCCGTAGTGTAATGTAATGCTCGAGGAGTAAGTGCTCTTGACGCTGTGTCAGCATTGAGCCTATTGGCGAATCTATTTTCAGGGTTTGAATAGAAACGTCCACCAGGTCTATGTCACAGCACTGCCCCAGGGCGTTCTGGGTAAGCAAGGTTATTCAGCCTTTCCTGAAAATGAGTGCATCTTCAGTGCTGCACTACCTGGTCCTGTTAGGATATCCCCTAGAAAGGGCTCCACTGGTTTGGATTACCCCTCCTTGGTCCCTGGTTATGTGGGGGAGGTATGTATGTACAGGAGTTAAATTATTTATTTATTTGTCTGTGTTTGTAGTGGCTTGGTAAAGGGGCATGTCTGATGGGCATTGCTTCTCAGCCAATAGCAAGAGTGGAGACAAGCCAAGGTTTTTTTTTTTTCTTTTTTCTGAGAGCCAAGCTTCAGATCAACATAGCTATTCTTTAACTGAAATCAGTAGGGGCCAGGATATGGACAGGCTGCTATAACACATCAGTTACCGTCAGGGTAACATAAATTTGAAGGATGTGGGTTCAAGTCCTGAGCCGGTCCTCACTTCAGTGATTCATGTGGGATTTGTGCAGTGAGCCCCACATTTGTCTCACACAAGGGTTTGTTTCCAAGCTCTCTGCAGCCTGCACTTGGACATTATTCACTAGAACTTGGGAGTGCTGGCTTATGTGTGTGGTTTTCCTTTGACAGGCAGGTAATCTCTGAGGCCCACTTAGGAATTCTGTTTCTGTGGCGGCTAGTGTTCAGTTCAGTCTGGTGTATATGATGGGCTGTAGCCCACTGGTGTTTATCCAGACCAGCCAGTGTAGCAGGGTTACATGGGGACAGTGCAGATCTCCATAAATCTTCACTGGATTAAGTTCGGATGATTCAGTCTGTTCGGTTTTTGTTTTTGCGTCAGTATCGCAGGACTCCAGGGACGGACGGAATACAGGCCATTTCGCATCACTCGACTGTTCCGCGTTCTGAAAAGGAACACTTTCCCTCCGGCCAGTCATTCCGGAATCCTGTATGCAATCTGTATGCTGGTCCCAGCGGTTAGAGGGATGGAACTGGTGGTTTTAGTTAGTTGACGTTTCCCCTTGTGTTGTTTTAACATGTTGAGACCCGGGGTGAACTCCAGGATCACACAGGGGCCAAATGCAAAGCAAAAATGCATTACTGCCGCAATCAGCAAGGAGGCCGCATTCGCCTCCAGTCAAGATCTGGGGTCGTCACAGTGCGATTTGGGAAAAGTGGTCAGGGTGTCAGTGAGGGGTTACAGCATCAGCTTTGGGGTTTTTTAATGGAATCAACATGCAGTCGTCTCTCCCAAACTCCCAGAGGGACTATGGGCCCCCACCTACCTAGAAGACAAGCACAGCCAGTTTTTATGCCTATGATTAATTGCAGTATTAAATCATAAACTTGGCAGCTATTCTTGTCACAGATATGGCACACTGTGATTATAAAAATCATCCTTATTCTTATTGGGAGATTTATGATTCCTACAAGCAGTATTTAAAATATTTAAACAGTGTAGGAATAATTCTGTTCTAGTGTTTTTGATCATT
This sequence comes from Megalops cyprinoides, assembly GCF_013368585.1. Taxonomy (NCBI): domain Eukaryota; kingdom Metazoa; phylum Chordata; class Actinopteri; order Elopiformes; family Megalopidae; genus Megalops; species Megalops cyprinoides. Next base: position 6,557,115 of record NC_050594.1, on the reverse strand, counting down.
ATATGCGATTGATTCTGCATCTGTCATTCCTAAAATGGACTGCATTCTGTCAGTCTTTGAATTAGGATTCCTGTCCCACCAGTGTGTTATTGGTCTTGCTGGTATTTGCAAGCACTGATGCCCTCTTCAGCAGGTTTTCACACTGTCTGATCTTTTCACACGACAAAACCTGTTTAATTTTGGTCTGACGCATTTCACAGTTAGACAAGTAGGTTAGGGTTAGTGTGATCATGCATCCACTTGACCATCGTAACAGTTTGTTGTGATAGATTGAGAGTTTTGGTCCTGGCCCACAATGTGTTCCCACAAACGCAGCAGTGTTACTATGCCTGTGTGCTGCGCACAGCCCAGTTAATGTTTAATGATGAAGGCAGCAGGAAGGTGAGAAGCTGGTGAGTTTTCAGTGCAGTCTGACATCTCCTAATGCATTTAAGGTATAGCCTCAGTCCCGAGGCAGTAAAAAGTGAACTGTGGGCTTGTCGGAAACTCAGCGGTTTCTCGGCTGAGTTAGAAGAGGTTTCTGGAAGTAGCAAAATATTAGCAAAAACACAAAGAAATGAGGTGGTGTTATCACAAGGTTACTGTGCTATGCGCATGTAAATTAGGAACGGGAAAAGCTTGTTTATAGTGTGTTCGGGCATATTAGCTAGACACACCGAATGACAGGCTGTTATTATGTGGCGGGTAAAAAGCAGGGAGGAGAGCGTGACTATGAGTCCATATGCAGCTCAGTATCTCACAAACAATAGGTATGTTTGTACAGCTCCTGCCCCTCGCATCATATGTGTTCTTTTTCATTATTACATTATTACATGATGTCCATTTAGGTCCTGAATTCACCGAATGGGAGTGCAGGTCACAGTAACGAGGCTGTTCCTGTGCTAGTCTAATGCCTTTGCTGCTGACTGTATTGATGTTAACATCAATTATAATCACTGGGCTAATTATAATCAATGGGCTTTTCAGGTTTCACAGCGCTCACTCTCTCTGTCTGTCCCGCCATCTCTTTCTTTGTTTTTGTCACTCTCTCTTTATTTGTACTCCCTTCCCACTCTCTGTGTGGAAAACATTGAATCCTCAACAACATCCAGACACATGCAGTGGATGTTTTTGTGACATCTGATCTCTGATCCCTGACCCCTCCCTTAGCGGCTCTCGCTAACACAATAGCTTTGTGGTTTTGGCATCCATCCTGACCACAAAAGGTTGTCGAGTTCAAGCCAAAGATTTTAATGAGGTCATAAGTGCAACCAATGGATTGTGGGTAATGATGCAGAGATAGAATTATCCCCTCTCCAAGGGATGTGCTTGTTTATCTGTTGCTCCTAACGCACTTCAGTGAATGATGATGTCACACTGAGAAGCACATCACATTGAGTGGCTGGGATCGTGCTCACTGTCCTGTTTGTTGCCCTGGATACTGTTATGCTGTTTTCATTCTTTTCCAGCCCATCTGAATTATTCATTTGAAAAGAGCCCTCCTCTTAAACGGTGCATTCTCTGGCTGGTGGTTTCCATTTCATTCGGTTCCTTGCTCTCCTCAACAACAACAACAACAACAAAAAAAAATCCAGTGTGTGCTCTTTCACATACATGAAAAATGTAGATGTGATTTCTGTTGGCCCCATGCAACAGAGTGCTGTATTGATTAGGGAACTGGACCCGTTACAAGGTTTGAATCCCGGATGAGCCCCTGCTGTCTCCAGCCATTTAGAAATTCAGCTTAGAATTTCATCTGCATAGGTCAAGGGGGACAAGGGCGTATGCTAGGAAAATAATGATGCGATATGATGTAACCTTGGAACATGTGAAAGACACTTTCTGCAGTGTATTTCTGTAGCTGCAAGGAGGTCTAAAAACCAAAAGCCTGCACCACACTGACCAAAGGGAGTGGGACGGTGCTGATACAGTTATAATATTTTTCATAGTGACAGCAGATGATTCACAGCTTGCTGAAAGCCTGCAAATCCCTTGTAATTTTACTGACCCTGTATGTCTTTTGTGTGGCTGGGCTTTGGCCAGCACTGAAGCGCAATACCAAGCTCTGCTTATAGTGACATCTGGTGGTGATAAGCTGCCAGTGTGGATATTATTTGTTAGCTGACCACTGGCCCAGAAAGGTCACTCACCCAGAAATGTGCACGGTACTGTACCTCACGGTCAGTGTGGGAGAATCTCTGCAAACGTTATTTGATATGCTAAGTGCGGCAATCTTAAAACACCAGATTCAAGATCCATTGTATTCACAGTGTGTTAAAAGATGATAAAAGAAAATACTTGACACTCAAGCTTTTTGTGGTTATAGCAGCCTCATTCACAGCAGTCAGTCATTTGGCTCTGGCCTGACCCTCTCATCCTGCCCCCCCCCCACCCCAGATCACTCCTGCCGCAGGCCTGGTCTCTATCCTGAAGAGGCGGTCTTCATTGGAGGGAGCCCCGCCCCGACCCCCAGCTCCACCCAAACAGGTCCCCAAACGCAAAGTACGCTTCAGGGAGCCGGAAGAGGCCGTGGATCACGGTAAGGGTCCAAACTCCTAGCAATGCCCTGATGTGCAGCGGTTTATTAGTTGGTGTCACTGATTGTTACCGATAGCGGTAATGGGTACATGGCTGTTCGTGGGTATTTTCACAAGATTGGCAGATCTTTGTGTGTGAGTGTGATTGCACGTGCGTATCTGTCAGAATGAGAAGGAAGTCTACCCACACACTGTTGTGAGTCTCCAAAGTGATTTACTGCAAAAAAACAACAACAAAACATTGTCACCCTGACAAAGACCATGTAATTCAGTGTTTTGTGTGTTTTGTTTTTGCAATGAGTGAGGCAGCCTGGAGCTTCAAGCAGTGACTGTTTTAGTTTCTCCTGTTTTTTAACCTCTCAGTACCCTGCACCTGTACCAGGTATTAGGCATGTAAATGGCTCCCTTTTTCTCACACGTGCAGATGAAGTGGGCGGAGACTCCTGGCTCCTCCTCCTCCTGCTCTGCTTGGCCACCGTGGTGATCAGTGTGGGCGGGACCGCGCTCTACTGCACCCTGGGCAACGCCCAGTCCAGCGTGTGCACCGACTTCTCCCGCAACGTGGACTTCTACTTCAGCCAGGTGCAGCGTGGGATAGAGGAGCTCCGGCAGTGGCTGTCCCCGGGCTCGTAGCAGTGCGGCGGACACCTCAGAGGGAGGAGGGATTCTACTTTTTGGTAGCACCTGCCCCGCCCCTTTTTTCCTCCTGCCAGCCTTGTGTCTGCTACCCTCCCTTGGACAACACCCGTTCTGTGGGGGCATGTGTGGGTCCGTGTGTGTGTGGGTGTGTGTGCGTGTGTGTGTGTGTTTGTTCATACAGAGCAGCTGTAAGAATCCACTGAACGCAGCCTTTGCCGGACTGTGGCCTGTCTGAATTCATAAGCTCACCAAGCTGCTCATCGATCGACCTGCGTCTCGGACAGCACCTGAACCCGAGACGCCACCTTCCTCCTCCTCCCTCCCTCTGAGGGAAGACAGTGGCCCATGTGACCATGGACCCGCCATGAGGAGGAAAAAAAAACCTCTGTTTTTAAAAAGGAAGTTCAGTTCACCATTTACTGCCATTGTCATGGAACATAATCACAGACCTCATCGCAACCACAGAAGCTGCATTCTGCAGGTTGTGGTTTCAGGTGGGGAAAGAAGAAAAAAGTCTTAATCTTGTAAATGATGAACACTTATTTAATTAATATGCCTGTACTTTTTTGCCCTCTTCTTTTCAGAGGGTGACTATTGTAATGAAATATTTTATGGTCTTAAGGAAGTGATAAGTAGCCTTGGAAGTAGCATCGACTCGTCACTTATCATGTTATGAAAATCCACAACAGGGACAGGGAAGCAATATGTAAGTTAAAAGAGTCTGAGGTTCAGGAGTATGGACAGCGTCTGACAGAAGGCACTTATGCCTCAGTCGTGCACCTGTTCATGTAAGATTGTGGATTGTGGCTAACATTATTTTAATCACTGTCATTGTTTCTCTGTCGCTCTAATTCCACCATATTACCTCACCTGATTGGTGGACTCGCTTGATTTTTAATTTTTTGCGGTTATTTTTTTTTATTGTAATTCATTGGTTTTTACCTCTTTTGTTCTGTTATTTTCTCAATAGGAAGTGCACTTTTTTCTTTAGTATATTGTGTTTTATTTGGGGTATACCAACTCTGCTCAGTTCAGTTAAAGCCAGTTAAAGTGACTACTCTGTGTAATGAATGGGGTCTTCGAGCCTTGCAGACAGAACCTAGTTGGAAGCAGAAAAAAGTCACGGAGCTGCTGTGTCTCACCACACTGTGGAGAGCAACACTGAGTATATCTGTTTTTTCTTTTCTTTTTTTTTTGCATGTCCTCTGGCTGGCTCAGAAGACACGCTTCCTCGTAATGACATAATGTGGCGATTGGAGTATTTATTTAACATACGATAGTGCAGGATGGAACATTTTTAAAATCAAAAAAGTTTACGTGCATGTGCTCCCTCTCAATGTCGTCACGGTAACTGTTTTTTTTTTTTTTGTTCAAAGTTGTGTTTGTGCTCACAGATGAAACATTTTTTTTCCAAAATGAGGAACTGACTTTGTTTTAAAATTTTACCACTTCAAGATGCCAGTTTGAATACCGCTAAATGTCAGCGGTACACCTCCTGTGTACTTTCTCCATTATTGTTTTAAAAGTTTTCATGTATGTTATAGACTGACCACTGATGCTTCCTTTAGTTTTAACATGTCCAAACATTTTTTTTTATTCTTAAATCATGTAAAGGGAATACAAATGGGACGGACAGTCAGATATCATGAAAACCTCAGTTTTTCCCTTTTGGCTGGTAAATAAATCTTGTTGTGGGAACCTGTTAGAGCAAATGTGACTGTTATTTCACTTCTGGAGTGATTACACACACTAAACCCACTGTGATAGGTACTGTCAGCATGTACTCTATTCAGTTGTAACATGTAGGTATAAGTGCAATTTAAAACCTAGAGCACGCAAATGTGGAGGATTATTTATATAAATGCATTATGTGCTGTTTGACATACTGAACTGGTGTATAATATACTGCAGTTTTAAAATCTGTAATGTTTTAGAAAAGTCTACAAAAGGCCAGGGTCGTCACATGCTTATTCCCTCATGTCAAAGGAACCACTTGCAAAAATATTAATATCAAAATGCTATGAATATGAATATCAAAATTAAATATGAGCCATAGTCACCTCACACTAACTGTGCAAACTCTGTTCCAATGCAAACCTACCCAGTGTTAATCCAGACTGCTTTGTGTGCCTGGTGCCTAGATTATTTTCATCTGAACACATGAAGAGAACGTGGTCTTTAAGTGTCACATCCAAATCTGTCATGTTTTATTAAAGCTTTTAGGGTATAGTGGCCCTTCTCGCCCATTCATTTTCTCAGGGCAGTGTTCCTATCTGACAGTGATTTCCTGCAGTTCTGTGGATGTAAACAACCCAATCAACTGTCATCTTTTTCTGGCCCTGCTGGTCTTTAAAACCCTAAGGGGTATGGCTCTGAAGTGCAATTGGTGTGCTTGCAAGCATCAAAGTGAGAGAGGTGTATCATATATACAGAAAACGCTAAGGGTCCAATACCAGTCCCTGGGGGATTCCACTTCGTACTGTCAATGTACTGTCCAGGAAGTTATCCCTCTTATTCTAATTCATGTTGTGTGTTTACGCCAATTCTGGGTGATAGCACCTTTATTTCCAACGGAGCCACTCACGAGAATGACCGATGGCGGAAAGCACGGATGAGTTTAATCTTGAGTTTTATTACCCCGGAGAGAAGAGCTGCTGAAGCTGAGAGGGGGAGACAGCAGTGAACCAGGCAGGACGTTCAGCCACAGCGAATAAGGCCCGTAGAGGAGTGATGAGATGTGCAGGGAGGGGTTGACCCGGTGGGGCGGGAGGTTCCGCGGGGGCGTCAGGACCAGATCCCGGACCTCTCCCGCTTCCTCCGCACGATGGCGGCCACGTCCTGCTTGAGCGCGGTGACGCTCTGCTCCAGCTGCTCCCCGAAATCCCGCAGAAGGCGCCCCTGCTCCTCCACAAACAGCCTCAGGCTCGACAGGTCTGCCTCCTCCTGCGGGCACAGCCAGGAGAGAGGCCGCTGATCCTGAGTCAGAGCTGAAACGCTACACTACATGACTAGGATACAGATTGGTGGGGGACAGTCTGATCTCAGATCTGTTGTCAAGGGCAGAAAGTACCCATACATACATCAGATTAAATTACATTACATTCATTTAGCAGACGCTCTTATCCAGAGCGACTTCCAGCACTAAAAACAGGGGTGTGTCCATTCATGCTGAATGAGCAACAGTGTCAGACCAGGCTAACAACACTCCCAGACCAGTGAGCTTGAACACTATTCAAGCACTACCACAAGTTACCTTGTGCTAACCTGACTAGACAGTCTAGAAACGAAGCCAAATGCCCACACTACCATACACCACAGTCAATAGATCACAATATAAATATGATTATGATATAATACATGATTATAACTTATAACCAAGAAACTAAGGCCTAAGTCTAGTCAGGTCGCACAAGTCAGCACATAACATGGCACAGGGCATTATGGGAAACGAGCGCCCCTGAGGTCCTCCACCTACGCTGGGCTTGTGTCTGCGCAGCCTCTGCAGCTGGCCGCGCACGGAGGTCATGCTGTGGTAGAAGACCTTCAGCGCCCTGGCGAACTCCGCGTCGCAGCTGGGCCTCAAGCTGCTTTGCCTCTCCGGCCTGCCGCGGTCCGCCTCCGCACCTGGAGCACGGGACGGGAAAGGGCGATGAGACGGGGGAGGGGGGGGGGGGGGTCTGACTCATATTTCGGATCCCGCAGAATGAGGACTGGTGGGGCAGGTGGGAGACGACGGGCTCACCCTCTCTGGTGGCGGTGGCGGGGGTGTTGAGCTGGTCCCTGAGGGCGCTGTTCTCTTTACGCAGGGCGGCGTTGGCCTTCCTCAGCTGATCCAGCTCCTGCTGCAGGGCTTGGAGGGAGGAGCTCAGCTCTGAGGCAGGCCCCTCCCCTGGCTGCAGAGTGTGTAAACACACACACACACAAACACACAAACACTGAAGCAGGACTCTCTTCTGACTCGCTCGCATTCCTTTATGCTGAAGCAGTACCTTCCCATGTCTATTCACAGATATGTACTTCGAGCCAGGCCCTTCCCCTGACATACAGAGACATACACAAATACACACTGTGCCAGGAGTTCCCCCGACACACACACAGTGAAGCTAGACTCTCCCCCTGCACATGTATCCACACACTCCCACACACATGCTGTCAATCTCACACACACACACGCACACACAGACACATACACAGACTGAAACTACAGCAGGGCTTTCCCCATGGCTGAAGACTCTTGCATACACATATACACAGACGTCTCCAGGCACACATACAGACAAACATAGGTTTCTGATATTGTTGTGCATGTGCCATACACCAGCTGCAGTGTTTTTGCATGGTGTGTTGCTGTATGTTACATTGTTCCACGCTTTGTTGGACTAGGCGGGTAGGGCTTACTGTAACGGTTTCCGTTATGTTGGCCTCATCGATGATGACACTTCCTTCCGGAGTTGTCTTTACACTCTGCAGGTCAGAGGTCATTTCCGCGCATCCAGCTGTTGGCGACAGAAGCGATCGGTCAGTGACTCAGCAGCAGAACCACAGCCAGGGTCCAGCGAACGAGAGGCGAGCCCTACCCTGAAGGCCCCAGAGCTCCAGAACCAGCGCGTTGGTCTGCAGGTAGCTGAGGAATTCCTGGGTGGTCCTCGTCACGGTGAACTGGACTCTGTGGTTCAGCTCCGTGTTCACGCTGTGCCAGACCGCCGGGGTGTACAGGGTTCGAGGGTTATCGTACACCCGGAACCTGGGAGCACGTCAGAGATCATCTCTCACACATCCTCACGTAGGCAGATGTATTGTGCAGTGGTTACAAACTTAGTCCTGGATCGGTGACCACAAGGTTATATGTTTGAATCTCTGATGGGGTGCTGCTGTGGAGAAGCCCAGATCGCCACGCCCTCTAAACCCCAACTGTCATCTAGACCGGACACCCCATTACTCCTAGTGTCACCAGGTCTGCACACTCTCACCCTCATCTTCGCTCGATCTGTACACCCCACTCCCCCTGCTGTCAACCAATCCACACACCCAGGTACCCCCCGGTCTCATCTGATCTGTACACCCCCCCACCCCCCACTACCCACCCGATCTGCACCCCCTGGTCTCTTCCGATCTGTACACCCCATTACGCCCACTCTCATCTGATCATCACCACCCCCCCCACCCGATCTGCACCCCCTACCACCCCCCACTACCCACCCGATCTGCACCCCCCTGTCCCTGGCCTCTCTCAGCCAGCGGAGGCCACAGCACTGCTCCAGCACCAGCTGGAAGTCCAGCCTCCTGCCCAGCAGCTCTGTGGGGTCGATGAGGATGTCCTCCTCTCCCAGGGGCCTGGGGAAGACAGCACAGCACCGCAACATCTCATAAAAGCCTCCGCTGCACTCTCACCAATCGTCCCAGTGTCCTTCTGTGCTGGAAGCTGCTCTGGATAAGAGCGTCTGCTAAATCAATCTAATGTAACGTAATGTAAGTACAATCCTGCTGCCCTTTTACAAGCATCATAAATAATTAGTGTTACAGGTTTACACAGAGAGCACTGTCAAATCTGTGATGTATTTTTAACGGCAGACTTTAACAGCAACACGGCTCCGCTCTAAAACAGCAGTGTTACCCACAATCCTGCTGGGCTGCAGGGGATCAGCTGAGTCTGCAGGATGGCCTCCTCCGTGCCCTCTGGCCCCAGCACCTCCACCTGCTCCTCCAGCGGGATCCGGAAGGCCAGGGACTGCAGCCACAGGTGGGCGCTGCCCAGGTGGAGGGGCTCCAGGGGGTCCCAGAACGGGTCCCTGTCCCGTGGCGGGGGCGGGGGCGACCGGCCACCCCCCTCGGCCTCCACCACCTGCTGCTGGTACAGCTCCTCCATCAGGAACTTGCGGTTGATGAACTTGGCTTTAGACCACACCCACACCTGGGGATGATAGTATTATCTTAGTATACTGGCCTTAGTATGCCGAATTATTCTCAGTTACTAATTGCTCTCTCATTACTTTTGGTGCAGAGGACTGAGAAGTTCTGAAGACATCTCTGGAGGTCCCAGAACGTCTTTGTTAGATCAATGAGTGCATTACATTTTTACGGGAATACCTGAACCCTTCCTATCGCTAAAAGATGGCCTACTGTATACTGGAAACACGGAGACACTAACGGCATCACAAGAACATGGGATTTAATGCCATGCTTTCTGCCTTAAACCTCACTGGTTAAATAGAAGACCTTAGGACAGCTTGGTGAATGGATTATGTGTTATATACAAAAAAGCCTGGTTAAGTTCCAGAACATGTTATACTTTTTCTTCTCCATTTATAGTCATTTCCATAACTCCTATTTTCTCCTTTGTCCTTCTTTCCAACAATAAGAGGAAATCCTTCTTATTTTCCCCTGACCCCACTGGCACCTGCTATGTATAATTCTCCATGGGTTTCTGCAACACTGAGACGGCATGATTAACCCCCGTTTGCCTTGTTAGGATGCTATGTTACCATGGATATGCCAGCAGTAGTTCCAGACAGGGACTGTGGCTGATATGTAGTTAAATTCCAGTCACTCGCTGGATTTGGTAAACCGTAGGAACACTGTGTTCTCACTGAGATGAGGGGGTGTGTTTCACTGATCTTTACTACTGTATGCTGTATGGAGGGTTTAACCGGTTACTGAAGCGTTGCTGAAGCCTCCTGAGACTAAAAGGAAGAGCAGCGGCAAGCGCGTTTCTAACCTGTTTGTTTTCCAGCGCCGTGACCCTCACAGCGACCTCCTTCTGAAGGTCGTGACCTTTAGAGTCAGACATGGCCAGGTTTTTTATCTCCAGCTTGAACTGGACCCCCTGAAAGTGGAAATCAATCACACGCCGCATCCAGCAATACCCATCCCATCCGAAAATATAAGGTGTGAATCAAATCACAGCATGAGGTGAAGAAAAAGCAGCTATTTCAGGAAGGTATTTTTTGATGTTTTTTTTTTTTTGGCTGTACCTTGTTGTCATGTAAAGTTAATTTGTCCTTGTTGAATCTAATCAGCAATTCACATCATAATAATGATAACTAATAATGACCGTGGTAATGATAAACATAATAGTAAATATAATGATAATGACATTCTAAAATAAAAGAATCTCAGTGTAAAGTATCAGCAGGTGGTGATTTTTGCATAAAGCATCACTCCTTGTAAATGAATGCGATCACTCAGCTGAGGTTCACCCTAATTCCAGCTGCACTCACTTTGCGAAGCTCCTGGCTCATCTGGTTAGCCTCCGCCACCATTGGCATCACCTTGATGTAGTCGTAGAACACGGCCAGCAAGCTGGGGTCAGCCTGGCTCTGCATAACGCTGTGGTCTCCTGCAGGAGAGATAAAGAGACAGCACACAACCACACATGTATATGCATGCATGCACATACACACACATCTACATATGCACATATGCTTCTGCACACACAACCACACATGTATACGCATGCATGCACATACACACAAACATTCCTCATACTGTATGTACACACAGACACGCATATGCAAAAACATACACGCGTGTGTACATACACTCACTCACACATACACATGAACACACACTCTCTCTTACCTGGGTTGTGCTCCTCGCACAGTGAGTGTATGTGGAAGCCCTCAGCGGCTGCCAGCTCGGACTGGAAGTAGTCGTAGTCGTAGCGGCTCCAGTCCTCCCCGCTACGCTCTGAAGGGAAGCCCACAAACAGGTACGTGCTGTTTGAGCCCAGAATGAGGCGGTCCTGCAGGAAGTGACATAACACAGGGGGGCGGGGAGGTAAGCGACGAATGAGAACACCTGCAGCTCAAACAATGGCAGAGACAGAACGTTCCATACGGAACACACCAAGCTGACTGTCTGCTCCAGATGTTAAGAATTTGTGAATTTACTATTTTCCCTATGTTTATATACACTATGTCCTGATGTGGGTTATGTGTTATTGCACTTTATTGACAGATACTGTACTCATACTGTACCACGTGCTGTAGCTCTGTCCTGTGGGAGACTGGCACTCCGTTCACGATGACCTTTGCCCCTGCCTCTGGAGTGATGGCCACTCTACGCTCCTGATTGGTGAAGACCGCATGTTTCTCCTGAATACTGAGGAGATGCAACAGCAACATGTCACTTCAGAGATCCGTCCAAAAGTGCACCTCAAAAGAACACTCCTCTGCTGCACCGGCAGCTCACACCTTAGGAAAAGAAGATACATGGGTTTAAGTAACAGTAGCATTGCATTATATAGTCATCTTCCAAACCCCTACTTACCCAAGTCCTTTGATTGTGATCGCCCTGGGTGAGTTGTCTGATAGCCCTATGTCCCATTCACCTGCACATCAAATACACAAGTAGAGGGTGACAAATTCAACCAGCAGGTCACACAATCTCCACCAGAGGGAACCAGAGTGCGACCCACCTTCCTGGATGAAGAGTTTCACCACCCCTGAGAGCTGGGGGTCCTCGTTAATGTTCAGGATGTAAGGGTGGGTCTGCATCATCCTTCGCTCCTGATGGAAAGGACAGGGGAGAATGAGAGATGCCGGGGAGGGGGGGTTTACAGGGAGAAAGGGTTTATTGCGACCAATTCATTCCACAAGCATTTATTTTACTGCTCATGGGTTATGAGTTGAAGCAAAATTGCAAATGTCACCCCTAGCTATGTTACGGCCATGCTGATGTTGCCTACTGAAAGCAGTTGTCCGCGTTTCCTGTTTGTGAATTCATTTCGAGGTTGGTGATCAAATCACTTTCTACCCCCACAGATTCTGATTGGTTGAACCATGCTGTCACAACAAGGTTAAAGTTATAAATACTCAGCTTGCGTGTAGCGTCACCACTGCACGGCTGCACCGCTGGCTTTTAATACAGATGAGTAGTGTACACTTCATAAAGCCCCCCAACAGAACCGCGAGTGCTCCCTCAATTTAAAGTGAGTCATGACCGCCGTTTCTCCACTTCCACAAATTGGCCATAACAACAGGGTGGCAGCGGCCTTGGTGATTCATGGCTTTGATTAGGCTCATTGGCTACTGTTAAAGCGATACTTCGCTGATGACTCATGTGCGCAATTATCATTGAGCAGTTCTCGTGAAACGTGGGATATGATGCATAAATGCGAGTATTACTGAGCTGTGTTTGAGAGACCCAGTACACGACAATTAAAGATGGCTATCACTCAGCAGTGTCTGCGTGACTTGGATTTTGATGACTAAACATGGTTATCGCTGAGCAGTCTTCATTAGACCTGGGCTACAATACAGAAATATGTTTATTGCTAGAGGTTTTTATCCTACGATAAATAAATGATTATTACTGAGCTGTGACTAGAGTTAAGATAAATAAACAGGATTGCCGCTGAGCTGTGTTTCTCCGATTTGGGTTTTGATAAATATTATTATCACCGAGCTGTGTTTGTGAGATTTGGGTCATGATAAATAAACAGGATTATTGCTGAGCTGTGTTTGTGAGATCTGGGTTATGATAAATAAAGATGCTTATTGCTGAGCTGTGTTTGCTATATTTGGTTTATGATGCATAAATATGGTTAATGCTGAGCAGTGCTGGTGTGACTCTGGTTATGATACATAAGTCCGATTATTTGCAGGCAGTATAGTTGATACCTGGGTGATGGTGGCATACTGCTGCTCCCAGTCCTTGAGCGCCTCCTGCAGGTGCTGTTCCCACATGGTCTGGATGGCCCGGATCTGCAGCTCATTGTGAGTCAGAATCCTTCTCAGCTCCTCTGGAAAAAAAAAAAAACAACCAGATGCATTACAACAAATTAAAGTAGCAGCCAATCACTTAACGACATGCTACATGATCCACCAGTCATATCACCAGAAACAACCCCAACCAGCAATCACAATACCCCACACTACACCAGCGACCAATCAGATCACAGCACACTGTAACAAGCGCCACTGCCGATTAAACCAGCCACTAATTGCATCACACTGCACTACTTACTAATCACATTACAACACATTACCTGTACTAGACGCAAATCACATGACAATACAACCCACCATTATAACAATCACACAGAAGAAGTCATTAATGCATTATAAAAGGGATAGGGAGTAACGGGGGGGGCTGTACTCGATTCGTCCTCCGTCCCACGCCCCTCCTGCCCCAGCCGGCTCAGGCGGGTCAGCAGCTTGGCGTTCTCCGCCTTCAGCTCCTTGATGAGCCGCTCCGTGGGGCTCTCGTTGACCACTGCCCGGTTCTGGATCCGCTTGGCCCTGCCGAGACAGCAGCTTCAGAGACACCCCGCAGGCCAGTGCATCTGTTCAAATGAGCCTCCCTGCCCAAACCTGGCACAGGAATTTTACCTCTACATATTATACCTATAACCTAGGCATAGTATGTAGAGGTATAAGTCTCTCTGGATAAGAGCATCTGCTAAATGACAATAATGTAATATAATATTCAAACAGAAGGGAAGAAGTACATCCCATTATATGTGCCTATTGGTATACATTAGGTATATATACTTCAATACTCTCACCTTAAATGCTTTGATCTGATGTCACACTGTACATGTTGTAAGCAATGTGTTTATTCTATTAAAGGTTTGCATCCACAAAAAGGCGAACAATTTTACCAGAATAACACTGTTGTCATGTAGCAAATGCACATATACTTGCACTTACCTTATTTTATGTATCTTTCATGTAAAACTATTTTGAAGAGATATCTGAACAAGTAGACAGCACATCTCATAGGTGTTAGGGGAGTGCATGGGAAAGGGACACTTCCACCCAGGAGATGCTCCGTGCCATTAAAGAAGAGTGTGGAGCCTACATCCTACCTATTATTTATTTAACCAGGAAGATCTGTTAAACTCGGTTCTATTACAGTGCTGACCTGGAGAAACAAGGTGGGTAAGTAAATCAGGGGATTATGTAGTCAGTCAGGCCATAGTTAGCACCAGTTTGGGAATTTACCAGGATCTCTGCCACGTGCTGTGGTGTCTTGAAGGCTCACAGTGAGTCAGGACCTTGGTTTTAAAATCTCAACCTATAAAACAGCAGCATCTCCTGGAGCAGTGTTCCCATCAACGCATTCAAGCACCGATTTCTCTCCTTAGACCAGAAGGAACAGCACCCCCTACTGGCCCACTGGTAGCACTTCCAGCAGTAACCTGGCTTCCCCGGGAGGTCTCCTGTCCAAGTCCTACCCAAGCCCCGACACGCTTATCTTCAGTCGCATGGCAAGAGAAGGATACAGGGTGGATGGGCTGCTACCTGTCAGCGTAGCGCAGGGTGGAGAGGGATTCCTCATAACAGATATCTGCTGGGCTTAGTGTTGCAATCTGAGACACAGGAATAACAGCATCACAGAGTGACAGAACAGCATTTCACCACTCCTTACAGCCTACAGTAGAGATGGCACAAGCGTGCTGCTGTCATGATAGCACTTTTTTGAAGCATGCTAAAACAGTGCTCAATGACACCTTTCTTAGCACAACATGAATGTGCATAAAGTTGGCATTGGCTGTGATAGGGTGTACTATGTCACTATAAATGTCAATATTAATGCCAATGTCTTTGCCCTGACAAACCCTTCAGTGTGTCATTATAATATTGCTTATGATATGGACAAGGGCATACAACATGCCATGGCAAACTATGTCAGGTGGCATAAGCTTTTATGAATGCTTGCGTAATGCTTACAGAGGCCTTAGGTTCTATAGTTTCTAAGCAGGTCTCTCAGTGTTCCTGTTGGTGCCATCAACACCTTAGACTATGGACAGGTTATCTGCTTTTGGGCCTGTACAGTATTTACCTGTTTATGACAGGTTTATAGGTCATGGTGTTTGGGTATTGGAGGCGACGGTCGAGGTTGCTCACCATGACGGTTCGGCTGTTCCCCCCGAGCGCAGACTGCAGCAGCTTTGTGAGGACCGAATCTCTGTAGGGGATGTGAACCACTCTCTTCCCTAAAGTCACATCTGCCAGGGAGCTGAAGACAAGGCAAATCCAGGCCCAGGGATTATGGTTTTAAAGATTCAGGAAAAATACACACATCCAGAAACTCAGCACTGACACACAGCTATGAGAAATGAGGTAGAGCTCCACACACTTTTTCTTACTCTCATATAAAGATCTGTGTCCTTAGCTCCTGACAAAAGTAATTTTGGATTGAAATTCTTTCTTTTGTGATGTGCAAATGAACTAATCTTCTACCTTACCCGCTGGCTTTCAGACATATTGTCAGTGTGCAAGGCCTCAGCTTGCTGAAGTGGACATTTGAATGACCGTGGGTGTAAGTACCTGTGCCGTGACTGTCAGTTTCATTGCCAAACAAATCATACCACAGAAAAGCAGGGCAGGCTTCCCTGAAACACAAAAATCTAGCTGCGGCGAACAGCACCGCAGCACTGACCTGATGACGTTGCCCAGCGTGGTCAGGCTGAGGTTGATGGCGGTGCCCTCCTTCAGTCGGTCGGCCTCCGACCCCGACGACCTCTGCCTCTCGCTGCCTGCCAGGTCCACCAGGTTAATGTTGGACTGCTTGGTGATGTTCTCCTTGGAGAAGATCTGCAGAGCCAGAGCCGCATAGCAACAAGGGACGATGTACTGTACTTATGCTACTTATGACAAAATACCTTAATCGTACATTGCTGGAGTAGTTTTACATGCTGTCAAATGACGTTCTGTAAATGCAATGTTGACATGCAGCATAAACTAGTACACCACTCTGGTCTGAAAGAGCTACATTAATCCATAACAGGATGCAGTGATCAGAGTTTCAGTGTGACACATACGACGAGTCCAAATTCTGGGAAGCAGGTCTGAACAGGAGTGATTTACATCGGTGTCAGAACAGCAGCTGTAAATGACAGTAAATTGGCCTTAAGCTAAAAAAAACTGTGCTCATATTAAAACCACACAGCGGTAAAAAACAAAGTGCCTGACAAATTAGCCGCACAATACATCAACCTAAAGTGACTGAAGTCGAGCTTAACGATGGTTTATTATCCTAAATCATAGTGTTCACATGGTGCCAAACTGTATTTCATAAAAGCAACGTATTATTGAAAGTAGAATGGCAATACAGGAGCCCTACTGAAGACAGAATACCATATCAGCGTCAGTTATGGTCGTTTTGAACACTCTGTCTCGCAAACCCTGCTGTACTTCAGGTCTTGGTTACATCAACAGTCTGACTGCAGAGGTATATCCAACCATTACCGGCTCCTAAATGTTTAAAGCGCACCATGTCATGCATTATGCACACAAGCATACATGCACACTCACACGCAGAGCCACACAAACCAACACTCATTAACAGACTCAGCCATGAACCTACCCCAATACACACACACACACACACACACACACACATACTCACAAGCTCAGCAATGAACTTAACCCAGTATACACACACAAATACATACACATGCACACACAAACACACACGTGCATGTAACGATACAGGCACTAAACATACCTTAGCTTAGAAACACCCATGAACATACACATGCGGGGACAGACACAGTGCACACACACACACACACACACACACACACACACACACAGGTAAACTCAAGCACGCACACATGCAGGAACACACAAACACAACCACACTCACACACACATACACACACACACACACGCTCAGCAATGAACTTAACCCAGTATACCAACACAAATACATACACATGCACACACAAACACACACACAGGTAAACTCAAGCAAACACACATGCAGGAACACACACACACACACGCACTTGCTTGAGCTGCACGATGATGAGCATGTGTGAGCGGCTGCTGTTGGCGTTCATGTGGGTGGCGGCTGTGGTGCGCGTGCGGGTTCCCTGCTCCATCAGCTGTGCCACTAGGGCGGCGCTGTCGCACGGCACCCTCCTCAGCCCCTCCACGTAAAACCCCCACTGCAGATCCTCCCGAACCTTCAGCCCGCCCCCGGACCGCGTGCCCGCCCCCCGGGAGAGCAGGTCGATCACCTGCGGAGAGAGACGGGTCAATCGATCAATCAATCAATCAATCAATAAACCAAATGATCACAGTACGATCCATGCTGTTCCACACATCTCTACCATGTGAGTCTATCAGCTGAGTGTTACGGGCATAGAATAACAATGCAGCTGCATACCTACCTGTTCGTTGTAAATTTCTAACATGCTGAAAAAGATCTGCAGAAAGTGAGAGAAGGAGAAAAAACATTTGTTTTTCAGTTCAACATCAGGCTTAGCATGGCTGGTTAAAAACGTACAATTTAAAAGCAACGGTTTGCATTAAACAGAGTTCTCAATGGAGGAAATGGGAATTCAGTCGACGACTTGTCAGTTTAGAGAAACCTAAAACACAGAAATACAATGCAAAATGCCTATATGTGATATATAATGCAAACCAGCACAGAAAGGTTGCATACACTGAATGAATGATTCATTAGGGCAGCGTTTCCCAATTTGTTATTAAGCAGCTTCAGGAGTTCATAACGAGTTGATCGTTTGAATCAGCTGTGTTGGAGCAGGGAGAGATCTAAAACATGCAGGAGAAGTGGTCCTCCAGGAGAGGTTTGGGTAACTTTGCGTTAGGGGAATCATATCCTTCTCTAAGCCTCATCCGAGCGTTGTTCAATGCAGGTGCGGCTGATCAGTGCTAACGAGCCTTGCTGCTGATCAGTGCTAATGAGCCAATTGGTCGCACCTGTGCCATTCTGTTTAAAAAGGAGCAAGTTCTAACTGCAGAGGGGAGACACTCAAGAGAAACTGCTAGAGGTTGCTGGGCCCCAGCAAGTGGTCTGCTTTTTGTGTTTTGCTGGGGTCTGCCCCAAACTACCCACTCGCCTCTTGAGTTTATTGGCTTGATTTTTTTTTTTTAATTTCTTTATTTTTAAATGTTTTGGGCTTCCCTGAAAGACGTGAGAGAACCTTCTGTCTAGCATAGTGTAGATAGCGAGTGTAGGCTAGGAAGCGATCCGGAAGACACTGTTTTGTGAACGGGAGAGAGGAAGGATTCAAAAGGCATTTAGACCAGCCTAGCCTAGCTCTCACGTCATGGCCCATCAACTCAGGGAAGCCTGTAAGTTTGTACCCTTAATTTAAGAATTTCAGTTTCATTTCTACTGCCCAAATTGACTCTTGCTCTTTTGTGATGGCTTATGTTGGGGCCCATAGCTGGGCTGTAACAGGAGGCACACACCTGGCATTGCCTACCCTCCTGGTTGATTTTCAGAGCCTGGAAGAGCCTCTCGCAGAGGGTTGGCACCAGGCCCTTGTTGGGTCCATACCCGACCATGGAGTAGCTCTTCCCGGAGCCTGTCTGACCGTATGCCAGCAGGGTGGCGTTGTAGCCCTGCAGGGCATTCTCTAGTATCCCCTCTCCCAGGTCCTGAAACACATGGCTCTGGATGGGATGGGGAGGGCACAAGAGGTCAAGGAAGGGCAGAGAGGGGCTACAGGTCATAGGTCATCACTTGCTCTAGCTTTTGTATTTGAAGCACATGTTTGACTACACTTACTGTCATACAATACCATGTCTGTACAGCTGAAATGACCAGCGAATAGATAAAACATGACAATGAATATTGGATTTTTTTTTTTAAGATGGGGAAATGAGGGAAAGCATGGTGTCCTGATTTTAGTCTCAAAATGGTACTCGATTAGTTTCAGTTCTTATTGCCAAAGGGGGAAGGAGTTACCCAGTGTTTTATTGAGAGCATTTGTAATGCACACCTCTTGGATGTATGGGCCATTTCCACTGTATACAAAGAAAGGACAGAGTTCTTGTAAAGTGAAGAGCTGGTTTTTGTTGAAAATGACTTTGTGTGTTCACGGCTGTTTGTATAGTCATGCCAGCTCCCTGTCTGTCATCTACCCCCCCCCCAAACCTGGTCTGCATAGCGGCTGCCCTGCTCCTCGGGGACGAAAAGGCCGTCCTTGTTCCTGATGAAGCCGCTGTGGGACCAGTAGGCATGGTCGAAGGTGAAAGTCCGCCGGGCCTGCTGGTTGCGTGGGTCCTGGATGGTGGTGACATTGGAGCTCATGGTGATGATACAGCGGCTGCCGGCATCCCTCTCTCTCTGTGTAGCACAGCAGGGTACAGCACAACATGGTACAGCATAGCACAGCACAGCAGGGTGCATAACAGCATAGTATAGCACAGTACAGCATGATACAAAATAGCACAGCATAGTACGGCTCATAACGGCAAAGCAAAGACCATGTGAGGGCACGGACCTTTTTAGATTTTCCGTTTCGAAAAGCAGCAGCTCATTTTACAAGCTTCTCTCCTATTCACCATGACATTCAAGCTATGTCACCACCCGTTCACTTACCGTTATTTATTCAGTTCATTCATTCCCCAAAGACGTACTTTCACTACTGCTGATGGCAGTGGTGCCAGCGCTTTTGGTAACGTGTTTTACTCATTTGTGTCTGAGTAAAAGGCATTTGTGTGTAATACTAATAAGAATTAATTTCTAGACAGAGAAATGCGCATATAGGTTTCCAGCTCAGCCATGATGTGAAGCGGAACTGACCTTGTTGAAGGGCCGCAGGCGGACGGCCACCTTCACGCAGTCTTTCCCGGGCATCGCTCCTCTCCGCGTGCGCACAGCCCAGCGGCGGGTAACACGAGCCCGGCGCGCGGCTCGCTTTCACTGCGCGCCGCTACGCATTAATAATGAAGCGTAACCACAGGCGCCCCTCCCGGGCCCCTCCGCCCCTCCGGGGCCCCGCCGCCTCCCGGGGACACGTCGCCACACGGCAGGAAAGGTAGGAAACGCCTTTATGGGCTGCCGCTACTCTTCTGTGTAAGGCCCCACTCCAAAACTAAGCAGTGGTGCCTCAGCGTTCAGGGTTCACTCTGAAAGATAATGCCCGAGAAGGCCTTCTCCCAGGTTTCTCCGACCAGCCAGGGTCCAGGCCAGGGTAACGTCGTTATCGGGTCCCCCTATAGGTGCAGCTCAGACACTTAAAATCTAAATCTAACACGAACACCAGTTTCCCTGCCTGTGAATTACTTGCCCTAAAACAGATTGATTTTGATTTTGCGTATGTTGTAGCTGTCAGCAGATGGGTTGAACGCATGTTGGCATGCCAGGAGTGTCTTGTATAGATGTACATTGATGAAACACATGAAGCCGTAATTGACTGATTTAAAAATGGTGTTGAAAGATTCAATGGATCATAGCCATCATTACCAAGGTTTTATAATGATAATTCCATCATCAGTTAATCGAGGAATTACGTGAATGATTAAGGTCAAAGCACATTTAAACAATCGCCCATCGCATTTTCAGTTGCAAACGCTTTGTCATACACATTTAAAAAAACAGGAAAAAAGAAGCGTGGGATATTGTGACCAGTAGATGTCGCTCTCGGCTACATATCGTCAGAGCCGAACATTCAGAAATGCATTTAACTCACTCAACTGCAGGTCTGTAAAAATAAACGCATACTTACTGCTATGAAATGAATACCTAATCAAAAGCAATTAGAAGTTATTACTAGAAATGCATAAATAGAATTCTATGAGATGACAATCAGCTGGTAATGGTGTCATTTATTTACGAATTTATAAAATGTATTGATTTGATTATTTCACAAACCCAAGTAACGAGTAGTTGAATCTAGCACGATACACAGAATATATCAGAGTAAAAACGGGAACAGTAATGTAGGCACAGAGCAGCCAGAATTATAGTAAATATGTGAAAAGCAGTTACGCCATACAAAAATAGTATTGAGAATATATATCAATTTATTGAAAAGATGTAAATTATTCCTGTGTTGGTATATTGCACTATATTCCTGTTTTTCATTAATATATTTAAAGGTATTTGTGATATTGGGCTGAACAACAAATTTTATCATTTATCATTCATTTGTATCAATATCTAACAATATCTTTCATTTTTGTATGGGGCATTACAATCATAATGCATGCACACACAGTGCCCTGCTCTGTTTCTCTGTCCTTAAGAATAGCACAAAGGTGTCATACTAGACTCAGTGCAAACCAAAACATGGGGCCAATGTTGCCTTAAATCAGTGTTTTCCAGGTGCCCCAGAAGGATTCACAAAAGCAATGTTAAGTTTTGCACAGTATGAAAAGACATGTTCATCAGAGCTCTGGAGAGATCAGACTTTGGGATGTTATACACAGGGCAGGTCCAGATTCTGGAGGACCGAGGTGTAATCTGAACTGGGCTGTTTTCAGCTGATACTGGAAGGTGGTGAGTGAGTGTGCAGTTCCTTTTTTTTTTTTTTATTAAAGACACAGCAGGCCACACCATTAACACCAAATGAAATGACTGGTTCCCTCTCACATGTATATAGCACCATCTGTTGCCCTTTGGTGTCTTGTTTCGTAGGTGTCTCAAAAAGGGTAAAGGGATGCAGTCTGGCTGAAAGACCCATCAGTTATCCCTACTACTTCCAAACAACTCTATTTTTTTAAATATCCCATGATACCTTGCAACAATTAATCTAGTGGCACTGTAAAACAGGATGTGCTTTACATGCAGTGACGGTGAAATGAGTTACCGTGGATCACCTCCCTGCATTGAGATGCTGGAATGCAATGGAATGCTGTTTACCAGAATGCGCATGTCTCAGAGGTAATTTTAAAAGATGAATGTGTGTTATAAGAAGCGTGTGTGTGTGTGCTCAGAAGCAGAGAAGTGGGAGTGATTGTTTGAGGACTGCACATAGCCCCGCCCAACCTGTGCCCTCCTCCTTCCAACCCGCCCGTTACAACCAACGCACTGCGACTGACCCCCTCATGCCACATCCCTGTCCGCGCCAAACGCTGTCACCGCGGTTACCTTTCCCTTCCCCGACCAATCCCAGGAACGGGATCCGCGGGGTGGGCCGAACGCGCCCTTCCTCTAGAGGAGGAGGAGGAGCAGTGCCCTCATCCGTTCTGGCGCCGCCGTGAGCCTTACGTAACCGCTTGTTTTCCCTCCTCCCCTCCTGGCCCCCCCATCCCCCCTCCCGCCTCCCTTGGTCACAAGCGGCGGTCTGTCAGATTGCATTAAATATGAACTAATCCGATCTGTGGAGGTCAGCGCTAATGCGGGTACTGCCAGCGTGCTCGTGGTGAATCCCTGCCTGCTTTTAATATCAGACCGAGTGTGTACATCGAAGGGGGGCGATATACAAATACAGGGGAAGGGGATGGGGGGGCGGGAAAGAGGCACAGTTGGGACGGCTGGCCTTTTTTTTTCCCTCTCTGTTAGAAGTCAGCAACTGCTGACTCCAGCAAACAGGGCCCAACCTTCGCAGGCAGGGAGAGGAGTGGAGGCCGGTGCCCTGTAGCATCAGTTACAGCCGGGGGGGATGGGGAGGAGGTGGGAAGAGAGAGGAGGAGGGGGCAGAGAGAGAGGGCGGTTGGGGAAGGAGAGAAAGGGAAGGAGAGAAAGGGAGAGGGGGGGAGAATGAGGAGCAGAGAGAAAAGGAAAGAGGGGCAGAGAGGGAAGGAGGGACAGAGAGGGGAGGGAGAGGGAGAACAAGATACAGAGGAACAGATGCTGCCCTCGCGGTTGTGTGTGTGTGTATACGTGGAGGGAGGTGTTGAAATGACAGAAGGGGGGGGGGGAGTAAAGGGGTAGAGAGCAATGAGCAGTGACAGGGGTGGCTGTGTGATGACATTTACTGTCTAACACTGTGTGTGTGAGTTATGAAGAGCCTTCCTTTCAGATCACGCACACTCACCACGGCCCCCCAGTGCACAAACACACAACACAAACGGGGTATTCACGTCACGCTGAAAAGTATTCAGCTGTACCTCACTAACTACTTACTTTGATTCTCAAACATGCAAATTTATACACATTTCAATTTAGCTTATTGCTGTCTGAATGTACCCAAGCACAGACTGCTTGTTTGTAGTTGTATTGCCAGTTTAAGATTAGCTCACACACAGATTACTATAAACGTGGTTATTTTAAAAAATGAACATTACTACTCCGCCATAAGGTATCCAGTAAGAACCGGGGGTGAGTCGAGGCGAAGCAGAGCGAGGGTAGTTAACCTCTGACCCCAACAGAATTGACCAGTGGTTATTCACAGAAACATCAAACCGCTATTTTGAACGGCCACAAGCAGGTACAACAGGCCCCACCCACACCTGATTGCAGCCAATGAGAAATGAGGAAAGGCAGTGGTAAGGAAGGCATCTATCTAAATTGGGGGGGGGGCAGGCAGGCAGCAGCAGCACTGGCCTCCCACATCAATGACCCGCATACTGAATGCATTGCTAGTGGACCGTGTTAAACACAAAGTCAATGCCTCTTACAGGGAAGACAATGAGATACTTGGAAGATATCAATTCAGCTCAATTCAGTGGTGCTTTACCAGCAGGGCAAACAAAACTGCTGATATGAAGTGCAGTGAAGCAATAATTTAAACAATATTAAATCTAAATTCATATTTCAATAAAAAGTCATTTCCCTCATTTGCATATTTATAAACAAATTTGTCAAGTTAGTGGGGAGACAAATATGTGTGTGTGTTGTCTGGGCTGTAAAGTTTTTTTTTATAATGGTGGGATGTTGCCAAATGTTGCTCGCCTGTGATGTCTTCCTCTCTCTGGATTGGAACACGCAGACAAAATAGATGTGTACTTTTGCTTCCTAGTTTGCATAGAGAGTAAGCACTAGACAGTAGTGTGGTTTAGCTGGGCTTGTGGACTTGCAGGCTTGCAATTGAAGGTTTGCAGGTTTCAGTCTTGAAAGGGGTACAGCTCCTGTGCCCTCCAGCAAGGTCCACATCCTAAATTGCTTCTGTAAATACCCGGCTGTAATGAAATGTGCAATGTGGAAGTAAGCTGTATTGGATATGGGTGTCTAATATACACCAAGTAATGTAATAATGCTTTTGATGAAAGAACATGATTTATGTCCAATTCTGCATTGCTCCCAGGATTTCTCACATTATTCTGGAACACTATTAGTATTGACCCCATGTTAGATTACATTATACTGTTTCATTTAACTGTATTATGTTCCTATTCTTCACACGGGAATATTATTTCCAAACCTTGTGTGGGAAGACAATAGAAATAAGACAGTTCATGTTTTAACACAGGACACGGCAGTATATTTAACAGAACAGCATTAACAAACGCTCCTGTTTAATTAACAGGCCTCTGTGTGATTTCCCAGCATCCCTTGTCTCTCAGTCTGTAAGCGCAATCACGAAGGAGCACATTCAAGCAATTACTCTCAACACAACCTGTGCGAAAAATGCAAAAATGTTCCTATCGGTTTCCCGTTCCCTGACAGCAGCTGAAATTATTCCGGCGCTGACAGCGGTTTCTGCTCCGGTTGGAAATGGATTACTCCGGGAGTCCATTATGTTCCATTACTGCGTGCCGCGGTGAAATGCTAGCGATGCAAGGGCGGAGATGTGAGCAGGTTATGTAAATAACCCTTCAGCGCCTGAATCTATTATAAAACGCTGGTGTAGATTCGCCAAAGACGCGGTATGTCAGAGGATTCTCCCACGCAGCCAGAGACATGCAGGCAGTAATTAATGCTATGCGGGCATTACAGTAGTCTTTGATTGTACAACAGTCTTGAACATATCTGTCGTAGTCTTGAGTCTTGTGGAACAAGAAAGTGTGGCATCGCTTTGAATGAACAGTCTGGCGTTAAAAGTATGTAAAAGCCTTCTCGAACCGTTCATTTGAAAGCAATTGATTAACATGTATAGCATACGCGCCAACCGTCACAGAATGCCATGCCACCATCCATATTAAGTGACATTACCATGACATTCTGTCACTTATGGCAGAGATGGTGATACTTCATTCCCCATGACAATCTTTCAGTGTCAGTATTTCAGTGATCACAAGTGTTTATGAACATTTGTACAGCGCTTATTAAGGCCTTGGTTAGTGCTGATGGAGAACCATTCGTAGAAACGGTCACAGGATGGTTTGATACTGTTCCTGTGCCCATTATATGGTTTGCTATTGGATCTGTATGAATCCGTGCAGAGATGCCAGTCCTGGAGAATGATGACCTTTGAACAGGAAGGCAGGGGGAGGGACTGACTGTGCAGGAGAAGAGATTACCTTCCAGACTAAGAAGGGATTCGCAGAGACCTTGTGGAGTATCAGAATGCTTGACCTTGCTTCAACCCTGTGATATAAATCAATTACTTTGCATCTCAATATAGCAGCAATTTTCCAAACTCACACAGGGGGCGAGATTAAGATGACTGTCTCCTAAAACCACCAGGCCTAAAAATAATTTCCAGTCCGTGGGGTTTCCCATAACTCTCATAACTCTGCTGTGCAGTTTTGTCACCTTTTTGATTTCTGCAAAGCTGGTGGGTGCAGAGCAGTGCTTAAGCACCTGTACATGTGGACCTGCTCAAAACTAGGTACAGAAATGAAGTGATGTATCTGCATCTCTCACACTGCTGCTTCAGCTGGTCTGGACCTGATGACCTTGCTGAGGGCAGGAAAACTGGATGGAACAACCAGGCCCTGCAGGCCTGTGTATGTATGTATGTATGTATGTATGTATGTATGTATGTGTTTGCATATCTGTGTGCATGTGTCTATTTGTATGCATTAGCATTTAAGTGTGTGTGTGTGTGTGTGTGTGTGTGTGTGTGTGTGTGTGTGTGTGTTTTGGTGTGTCCAGTCTGTGCAGGATGGCAACTGGTCCAGTGAGACGAGAGTGTGAGTCAGGTCTGTGTGGGTATGTGTGGGGAGAAGAGGCTTATGCAGCCTTACATAACTCAGTGACACAGTGCGTGCGTGCGTGCGTTAGGATGTATCTGCTCTCAGTAACTCTAACAATACTAATTGCTATAAATCCAAGGCCACAAAGAGGATGTGGGTTTTGAATGATGCAACAGTGACATTATCAGAGAACACTGAAATCCCAATGATCCCCTCTTTTGCAGGCAGACAATGCCTGTGTGGATATAATTTTAAGTTAATGGCCTTTTAATGTAAAAAGCATAGGCTTCTACATGACAAGAGTATACAACCATTATGTTCATATTCTCCTTTCAGTATTGTAAAATATGTATCCAATTATTAAATACTGACTTAATTCCTACTCTTTATATATATTTGTTTGACTAATGCAACGGAAGCTCTTCTGATCCATCTTGAGTGCAGTGGTTTGTCCTTCAAGGTCTGGTTCTCGGTCTGATGTTTTTTTGCACCATATATGCAACTGCTCAGACCCCTCGTCCATTTCATCCTTTATCCCTTTGTGAACTGAAATTGTGGAGGATCTGTGGAGCAGCCTGTCAGATTTTTGCCACAACCAGTAACTAGGGGATCCCTTTTACAGCTCCCTTCTAAGGACTGGTGTACTCTTGGTAATGACAGATATCTGTAGGAGGTTGAATGCCTGACTCCTGGTACGGCCTGTTAAAATGTCACAGACCCATCGTCTGGGAGGCCCCACGACTGATACCTGGTATGGCCTGTTGTGCTGTTAAAATCTCATAGACTCATGGCCTAGGAGGTCTGTTGTCTCCTGGATGAAGCCAGCTCTATATCAGACATAGTGACCCTAACTATGACGAGCCCCTTGGGCTGATTCCGGGGTTCTGTGATCATTTTCATCAGTTTACTGGAGCTACAAGGGATAATACAATGATTGCTTGTACCTGTTCCTTGTAACACTGGGTTGTGTTCTGAATTTTAAATTCGGCTAAGACAATGCGTTTCACACTCCAGATTTCTTTGCCTTTGGGGACTAAGGGAGGGTTTTCTCCCCACTGCTGTGTTCTGTGTTTTGCACTATCAAGAGCTACTCTCCCTAAATTTATAGATTATCATATGAGTTTATTGTACTATATTGTTTTATTATTACATTTGTGTTATATTAAAATATTATTAAAATTTATCTTTGTCTACCATCCATCTTAGCTCTGAATTAGCTTGTGCTTTACCTTTCCCATGTAGGTTTATACTTGTATTTTCTTCAGCATTGTCTTTGTTGTCATACAGATGTGTGTGTGTGTGTGTGTGTGTGTGTGTGTGTGTGTGAATGTTTGTAATTATGTAGTTGGGTGTGTACAGTATGTTCTCAGTGACACTGACATCACAAACCCCCTCTCAACCCAAGGCCACAAAGGGAATGTTGTTTCCTATGAGTCAACACTGAAATTATCAGAGGACACTGAAACCGCAACAACCCCTCCTTTGGTGGACAGAGAACATCTATGTGGATATGTGGACATTCTGTAAAACTGGGGACTGCTTTACTGTGGCCTTCTGTGCAGCAGTTCGTCTGTTAAGGGTGCTGTACAAAAAAATTTGATTGATTTATTGATTGGATTTCTGCCTAAGGCATTGCTTTGAGTAGACTGAGGGTGGGTGGAACATTCTATATTCTGGATACAGTGGATATCTGAGGTCACAGATTATTCTCTAGGCAGTACGTGGGGTGTTGCTTACAATAGACAAAGCCGTGGACACGAAATGCCCGCAGCTTCGCTGACAGTTTTTCCTTTTGTTTGGTTTTGAACTGGAGCATTCCTACTGGATGCCTTGGATCAGTACACTCTGTACAAAGTTTCAGTGCAGCAGGGACCTCAACGGACTATCCTGTCACTAGTCCAGTAGTCGAGATGGCTATAAAAATGCTACACTCACAAAGTCAAAAAAAAAAATGACAGAACCTTTAGAAAAAAAAAGTCTCCTATTGGCTCAAAGAGCATCATGCATGGGTCTTTGGTGATATATTGTTTCTGTTGTGATTTTTTGCATTTCTAAAATCTTATAAGTGAAGAATCAGCACATTGCAGTATTCTGCACTTCAGCACAGTTGAGTGTATTCACGGCTGGCAAAACAAAGCAATATGCATAGCGGATGTGAAAGCAAAACATAATTCTCTGAAGTGTGCAATAAGGACATAATGAAAGAGGAATAATGTAGAACATATGCTGTAGAATAATATGGTAAGTCTTTAGCAAGAAGACATGAAAAGACTCAGAGGAACAGCATGCATGGGTTTACATGCAAGTCAGTTACTCATGTTCACAAATTGCCAAATGACCAAATGCCAGCCCCACTTTTCCATTAATGTAGGAAAACATTGTAGGTGAAAAGAATGTAGACCTTCAAGTAAGGCCCTTACCTAAATCTTCACGTAAAGGTGTGTAACAGTAGTTCACAATATGTTTGACTACAGTGCAGTTACATTGATATATTGCCTACACTACACCACTACTACACCAACGAGAGTTATGGGTGTTGTGTGTACTTGTATTCCAGGTAATTGTGAAGACACAGTACATTAGAGTTGCTTGATATTCCAAGAACAACACAGACTCACATAAATGGAGGTTTATTACTTTTAATCATTTCAACTAGCTACAAAATGTCAAACCACTTCACAAACCAACAGGAAACATAAGGATGTTTAATCTTACATGCGCTGAGGAATTTGATCTCACAGTTTAACCAACGTATTCATTCAGTTAAGGTATTTTATTCATCTTTTTTATTTGAAATACTCAACATCTCAGTGTTTTGGTGTGCATAGCTCTAGGTACAGAAGCAACAAAAACAGTTATTTTCTTTGTTTTGTCTTTTTTTTTTACCCCAATAACGAACCACACATGGAGAGCGAACAAACAAGATACAGTCTTCTTAAAAAAAGTGACGTCTTTCGGAAATATGCACCTTATGTGGTCAGTCATTATATCATCGCAAAAGAGCATCCGAACCCTATGGTACAGTATACAACCCCTCCTTTCCTTTCAGCATTTACTCAACATCCTCATTCAGCTGCATATTCATTTACAAAACGGGTCGTTGTTTGTGCTACAGCCATATTGAGTTTTCTTTTATTGTCATTTTTGTATTATTTTACAACGATGGTCGCAGGTCTGTAAATATATACTTAGAGAAAGAGTGGCACTATTGCAAACTTGCAGGAACAAAGTTCTCGCAACTGTGTCATAATACTGAGCATGCGTTTGTCAGCTTGCTACTGCCATGTCAGATCTTTTTTTTTTTTTTTTTTTTCCTTTTTTAAACGTTTTATTTAGAAGATTCTAAAATCTAGCGCTGGTCATGCATAAATGCACAAATCACATCACTGGAAGTGCAATGTCTATTTAACGCTTAACATCGTCTTGTTGCATGTCGTCTAAAACATGATCTTAGGAAGGGCGATGAGGAGGAGGAGGAGTCAAGGGGCGGCAGCTGTTTTAACATCGCCTCCGATCACGATTTTCCCGTTGTTCTTTTCCCTTCCTCTCCGTCGCGTTTCGTTACAACACGGAAATAAAGGAGCATGGCAGTAGCTTCATGGAATGACACAGTTTTACTCAGACGATACTGAAATACTGATAAGGAAAAAACATTTTGTTTTAGCATTCCTACAATAGTTGTCATCCAGCAAAGAGATATATTATATAATTTATATATATAATATATGTTTAAAAAAAAATGAATGAAAATTTCACGAGTGAGCTAGAGCCATCAAATCAGCACTATATACAACCTTTGGAAAGAAAGATACAGAGTAAAAGAAACCAGTTTTACGAAGACTATCATTTAAAAAGCTGACAGACAACACGGAACGACATTTACAATGGGGGTGGGGGTGAGGGTGGGGGGGCGTCAGGGAGGGGGGGCGGGGGTTTGATATGTGCATGTGTGCAATCCTATTAGGTAAATACCATGATAAAAGCACGTTTGCTCTGCTCCTGGAACAGCGCGGGGGGGGGGGGGGGGGGGGGGGGCAGGGTGGGTGGGGGGGGGGGGAGTGAAAGCACTTTGTGCCTGGAGCTTAGCCACTGCCCAACATCTTCGTAGCCCTCTGGTTGGCCTCATCAATCCTGGTCTTGTTGGAGTCGGCCTGGGAGAGGAGAGGAAGACGGGTGAGTCACATCAGTCACGTCAAATCGCAACGGCTTTCCGGGGGGGGATCAAATCACAGCCGCGCCGCGCCTCTTTACACAGAGGTGCATGAAGCAGCAGTCGGCCAGAATTTGATTTTGTATTGCGCCCCCAGCAAATGAATTGCTGCATAAAACACATTAGAGGACAGCAACGGCTTCACGGGATGACACAGTTTTACTCAGACGATACTGAAATACTGATAAGGAAAAAACATTTTGTTTTAGCATTCCTACAATAGTTGTCTTCCAGCAAAGAGATTTATAATTTATATATAAATTATATGAAGGCGAAGGAGGGAAGGCTTGGAAAAAAGGACAGTAACAGTGTAAAAAAAAAAATCACTGAATCACTGAAATGAAATTTTTATACACTGTCTCAGTACGCTATCTTTGTTGGTAGTAAACAGGACTGGTTTTAGTTTGGTCAAAATGAACATGCTCTCAGAGACTTGCTGATCTGAAGCAACCACGGTGTGTAAGGCTGTGCTCTGTTTTTGCCCTGAGTTTTGCAGTGGAGAGTGCGGATTCACCAGTTCACCGATTGGTTGATTGGTACATATGAATCAGTGCTTGACAGTATAGTAGCTCTGCCCATTACAGGGATCATGAAGCCTCCCTCTTCCATCACTAAGTTTAACATGGTAAGAAGCAGGAAAAATATAGCATACAAAGCTATAGCATAGCAGAAAATAGCATACAACTAGTGCTCTGAAACTGAATCATTACAAAGGGCCGGAAATTGGCTCTGACACAGCCACAGGACTAGAGCACACCATGTTGGCCCTGTCAGGTAACACGCGGTGTCATCCAGCTAACACAGTGTCATCCAGGTAACACACGATGTTGTCCAGGTAACACACAGTGCCCTCCGTACCTTCTCCATGATCCTGTCGATCTGGCGGTTCTGGGTGTCGATCTCGTTGCCCATGTCGAGGGCCATGTGACGCAGGTTGCCAATGATCCCGCCCACCTGCTCCAAGTTCTCATCCATCTCATTTTCCCGGGCGTCATCCGTTACCCTGCGGAGAGGCGGGCACAGGGATGTCAATCACAGCTTCGTGGGGCGGGGCCGCTTAATCCTCCCAGCCACTACCAGATGTGTAACTGCACACCACCACCAAAAATATGTACACATTTCTGGAGAAAATTCTCACAATTTACATGTGTGTTCCTGTTATTTGCTTAGCTGGCTCCCTCATCCAGAGCAACTTATGCATTATCCATTTACACAGCTGGATATCTACTGAATCAATCAGGGATAAGCACCTCACTCAAGGACAAAATGGTAGTGCCTAGCCTCAGAATGGAACTGGCCAACCCTTCCATTGCAAGCCTTGTTTGTTACTTCTATGCCACAGCCCTAAGGTATATATAATATAATTCTCCGGTCAAGATATCCATTACACTCCACTGACTTGCATTCGAAAGTACCAGTGGGAGTCACTGGTAACCCTGTTCGTGGTAGATGAAAGTTTATGTGTTTCACAGGCCACAGTGTCTGCGCACCCTGACACAATTCGGCCCTGTGGACTGCAGCACTACGCTGTTCATAATAATAAATAAATAAACAGAAACCCCAGACTAATTTTGAACAAGTGGAAAAATATTCCCTGACCCCAGGAAAAGGCAGCTGAAGGACAACTGGAATACAATAATAAAATAACGGCAATGATAGAAATATACCAGGACAACAATTGTGTAACACAAGGCGTCAGTTCATCTCAACACTTCGCCAGAATAGTCCCATTCTAGAGCCAGTGAGGTGGACGGGGATGGAACTATTGGCCTCGGGAAAGGTTAGGAGTGGGAACCATCCGGCTGTTGCGATATGATTGACAGCTCAGTGGCGCCCAGGCCCCTCCCCCCCGGGGCCACCGCGAGGGACCCCTGGCTCTTACCTGCGGATGAACCCTCCGCTGATGGCCATCTGCTCGCGCTCGTCCACCACGCGGGCCGGCTGGCTGGCCACCACGCCGTCCTGGTTGTTGCCCCATGCCTTCTTGTAGGCGTCGCTGCCCTTGAGTCTGCGAGGAGAGAGTGAGAGTGAGCGGGCGCCGGCGCCACCTAGCCACCGCCGCGCGCACACACTGTGCACCGGCGCCCCCTGGCTACACACTACAGCAGCAGCGGGCGGGGAGCTACGCAGTTAGGCAGGCAGAGATTTATCACCTAATTCGCCAATTCTTTATTTTTTTGCCTAATGGTCATAAATTATGTCTGATATACTGCACATCCACATGAGCAAGCCCAGTATGAACATACAACACACATGTCCCCTCTTTACCATGGTGGTTTGTAATTTGTTACAGCTAGGTTTAAAATGAAAGGCAAAAAAAGATGGGCTGAAGGAATTTGTCTCCCCCCCACCCCTTATCATGGTTCCTTCCTTTGGGACAGAGACAGAGAACAGAGAGGAGAGGTGGCTGGAGACAGACAGACGGCACACAGAGAGACAGGACGGCCACACACAGCGGTGACACCCACAGGGTACTAGAAAGAAAACTAATAACGCAGGACGCAGTTACATCACAGATTGGACTGAACTTTTAAAAATTCTTGTTTAGCTGCTGCGTTATTTAACAGCATTTGAAAAAGACTATGAAAGAATTCAGCTATGTGAGTCAGATCAATGATAACAGTAATAGAAATAATACATAGTAATAACAATGATAGGTGTAGTAGTAAAAGTTAATTTTGCATATGTACATAGATACATGTAATATAGTTTGTTGTACATGTTGAGATGATATACATTTATATATGTGGCAATGCACTGCAACAGAAAAGCTGTTTGTGGTTTGTGGTGCATGTTTAAGGTTCATTACACAGGAAAGCAAGGAAGAAGCTCACTCTCTAAAGCAGTTAAAGGAGCAGTTAGGTACTGTCCCAAAAACAACCAACCAAGCAGCTCTACCAATTCCCTTCTTTGTCCTTGTTCTCACTGTCTAGTATAAAAGCAGCAACCTTTAAGATGAGGTCATTGTAAACCATTTGATTCTAATCTGCTATTCGTTCTCAAGGCTTGAGTGTAAAATAAATAGCTGAGGACCCCAGCTGGTAGGCAGAGACGGGGGGAAATTACCACCAGCAATCCCTGAGACGCAGAGAAAGCTGGGTGAGTCACTCTTTGGTGCGATTTTCGAGAGACCCCGTTGATCAGTATTCGGTTCGCATTTTGCGGGAGCCTTTGCCTAAATTATCAATCTGCGGAAGACCGTGGATCAATGTAGAAGCAATGCCTTGGGTGTTGGGGCTTAAGTAATACAAAAATGATTTGAATCAGATTGCTTGCACCTCTCAGCCACGAGGTATTTGACTGTGGAGAAATGGCCGTGCTGCTTTTGATTAAAGGGTGCCAATGCAGTGTGCCAGAGAGAGCCCACAGACACCCACCGATGCTGAAGCAAATCGGGAACACTCGGGGTGTTGACAATTTGGGAGGAGAGCTACCACCTCAGAGCGCTTGTCTCTTCAGGCTCATAAACTTGTAATGCATTAAATAAATAAACAGCAGACTAGAATCAAAGAGTTTTTCCCACCACCCTCCCCCAGTCCACCCACCAACCTAATTTCTCAAGGATTGAACAAGAGAATTTTTTTTTTTTCAGTCTGTGGAACAATCTGCCTGAGAATGGCTTCCGGATGAAATGAAACACTGACCTCAACTTTTTGCCTGTGCCAAAGCCTTCAGCAGGAACATCGAGGCATGCTTCCAGTGAGCAATTTTCCCATTGTCTGGTTTAATCTCTTGTCTAGCCCTAATGTGACATGCTAACATTGAAGCTTGGTAATGATATTTGTTGAGCTGTCTGGAAGTGGCTGTAGTTATTAATAGAAGCGGACTGAGAGAAGGATACGCTTATCTCTGCCTTCAGATGCACGCATGTGTCTACATTCCCACTTCACCGTAGGGGCTCAGTTCACCGCTAACATTTAGTGGCTCGTCTAAACTCCTGGTAAGCTCCAATAGATTGAGCGGTTTTGCTCTTTTCCCCACATTCAATTCAGTTTCCAGTCTCATAATCTCCTTTGTGGATGCTCTGAATCGTGGGAATCTTCTATGAACGGAGATCAGGTGTTCCTTTAGGATGATCAGGAAAAAAACGTGCATGTACACACGCACACCTGTTTCCATGGCGATCCTTTTGATCATTTTTAAGGTGCCTCTCGCTCTGAAGAATCCAGACAAGGGTTGGTGTTACATAAAAACTGATTTTTTTCTATAAAACCAGATTTTTTCCCCTGCATAAAAGGTGCATTAATGGGAACAGAAGAAAAGGGCCATTGGTGTCTCATTAGCTGAAGGATCGATGTTGCGTCTGAGTCTGTTCCAAAGTCAAGGAGCCCATTGATCACCATAAATTAATCTAGAACTGTAAGCAGCTGTTTTACATGCAAAGAGTGAAAATACAAACAGAAAAGGTGTAAAGATGGCTGAAGTTAGTGTAATTTTTATGTGTTAAGGACTGGAGTGTTATGGACTGAAAATATTTGAATGTAAGTATATTCATTATCTGAGAAAATCCCTATAGAGATGACGGGTTTCTATTATCATCTTCACGAGGGAGAGGTTCACTTACATGGACAGTCAAAGATGCTCATAATCATTATCCATTATCATGTCACCATCATCATAATCTTTGTCATTATTATCATCATCATCATCATCATCATTATTATCATCACCACCATCATCATCATTGGTTGCATCAGCATGCATCACATTCAGGGGATTCCATATCCAGCCGTACATCAAAACGATAAATGACGGGTGTGCAGTCAAAGTTGCGGGTCAGGTGCAGATGGTGGCTGTATGCCTTTCAGACAAGTTACCCTGCGTATGTGGCATTTCTCCTGTTAAGTGCATGTATATGTGATATGGTAACTTACAGACTGGTTTCTCGCTTTGTTAGTGTTGTATATGTTGTAATTATCTGTTGTGTATATATTGGTCTGTGTATTCATATTTTCCAATTTACTCATTTTTGTTGTCTTTGTCGAGATCTCCCTTGCAAGAGATTTCCTTATCTCAGTGGACTTTTTGGTAAAATAAATATGTGCCACTTTGTTTAGCAAGACTAAGCAGGAAGTGTTAACACTATCATTAGCATTTTGTTGCTGTTAATCAATACATTATATTATCAGTTCCTCTGGTCACCAGATACATTTGCTATTTGTCTGTTACTTTTTCCCTCCTTTTATGATAATGGTCTCTGACAAATTCTGTGTAAAGATGTACTTTACCAGAAGAGATAAGAATTCGTTAATTGGTCAGGTCTGTTAACCGTGCAGGGGGTCTGAGGCTCGGCTCTGGTGGAGACCAGGGCAATGATATGAGTGGTCATTGTGTAGAGTTGATACAAGATGGACGGGGCCCTCCAGAACTCCCCTGTAACCCCCCACCCAGACTCTTGGGGCATCATGCTTTCACAAGGAACCCCGGGTTTCAACACGTGCCATCGCTGAGAAACCACCATCCGCACGCTGTTGGAGAGGATGCCCAACCTGGGGGGAGGTTTGCCTGTCATGCAGATTAGAGGGAGCCAAATAAGGCAGGTGTGGTTAATCAACACCAGAACACGCAGGGAGTCCACAGGCAGAACCGTCTCCTACAATCTGTAGGCATCTGTCCATAGCTGCTGGAGCGACCAATTTTGAGATGAAATGACATTATACGATTCTTGTGGGATCTGTGCATTTGCTAAACACCAGCATGTCTGGGCATGTATCTGACAGGCTTTGCACTCATACCCCTGAATTCAACCAACATTTGTCCTTAACGTTAACAAAAAAGGTTATAAATTCAGTTAATTTTTTTCCTTAATTTTAGTGATTACCAAGCTCACTGTGATCGCAAAAGCAAAAAGAAAGTCCAGTTTACATTAAGTCCAAGTTGACTGAATCCAGGGGACAGGATCATCAGACTTGTATCATACGTGGATCAGCCTGTCGACTCCCGTGCCGCGCTTTTACCCCTCCCATCCCCATAACGTGCGGATCAGGCAAAGGTGTTGAAACGGGGCTGGGCTTGGGCCAAGCCTCTGGGTCACTGCAGCATGCCTCGTTCAGACCAGCGCTTTTGGGCCGCGCCCCTGCGGCAACTACAACTACGGGTGCGGCTGCGTTAGTGAGGGCGTGTTCTGCATGCCTCATGCGCGTCCTGCCTCGCCCCCTCCCCTCACCCCCGCCCACACTCGTGGACCTATGAGCCGAGGTGAGGGGAGGGGACAGGGGAGGGGCTGTGGCTACCGCCGGAGCTCCCCGGCCGCGAACGATACTGGTTTCTATAGTCTTTTTTGGCAGGCAGGCAGGCAGGCAGGCAGGCAAGCAGCACCTACTTGTTACATGGACATGAACAAAGACCACAGAATTTTCCTAGATCCGTCAAATTCTTTTCTGCTTCCTTCATGTCCTTATTGATTTGGTCCATTCCTTCCTCGATGCGTTCCAGTTGCTCTGATTAAACACAAGCATTTTATCCCCCACAGAATGAAGCACATGAGAAAAAAAAGAAAGAAAAAGAAAGAAAGAGAAAGGGGGAAAAAAGAAAGAGGACAAAGAAGAGAAGACAAAAAAAAAGTTCAGACATTCACTGCGACAAAAAAGGAACAACATTCGGACACCACCCATGTAAGCAAGAGCCCAGAAGACACTTGGTCAGTACCTACTTGTTACAAGGACATACGAAAATGCCACAGCATTTGCCTAAATCTTTTAAATTTTTCTCGGCCTCCTTCATGTCTTGGTTGATATGGTTCATGCCATCTTCAACACGATCGAGTTGTTCTGGTTAGGACAAAGGGATGACAGCAGTGGAATGAATTTAATTGTCTCTAAAACAGAAACATGAGTAATGAGCTCTGAGCTAAGAAACGCCAGCTACAATGCATTTAACAAGGCTTGATGCATTGGTATGGTATGATGTGTGCAAGGTTTCTACAGTTTAAAAAACAAACAAGCAAAAAAAAAAATCAAGTACAAAACACTAGGTTAATGAAATCACTGTTAATCAAAGAATAGACTCATTTGTGGTTTGTCAAACCATTGGATTAGTATAGTATGTTTGAAATAGCTTTTATCAATATTTTTGACTATTTTATTGTCATGCCGTTCCTAGGATGTTATCAGAACGGTGACCACCCATGGAGGGAGTGCTGTTGTGGCGCCCCCCACTGGCCTTGGAGTCACCCTTCAGCTTGTGTTTCCTGTATAAGTTCAGTGTTCACATTTGAAAGAACAGAATGTCAGAGGTCAGGTGAAGCTACAGCACCGGGTCACTCTGTGCCCTCGCCTCTGCTTTGTCTAAAGCTAAAATAAAAGACAGGGGGTGTGTGTGTGTGTGAGAGAGAGTGATGGGTGACTATTCATGAGGTGGCGGTAGGAGAGTGAATTTTCGGGCAGTGCAGTGGGATCTACTCATGAGAACTGGGTAGTAATGGCAACCTCCCCACCCTGCCATTTTGGAAAGGGGTGGGGTGGGTGTGGGGGGTGTTAGGGGTCAGGGGTCAGAGGTCAGAGGTCGGCAGGTGGGGTTGGGGGGGGTTGTGGAAGGGGCATGGTGGCTGAAGCCCACTGATTTCCTAAGAGTTTGTAAAATCCCTGGGATGCAGCAATGCGGAGCTTCTGTTGCAGTAACAGATCCCTCGTACATTATTAATGACTCCAGCAGCAGAGACCAGATACGGAAGGAAAAAAAGACCTATGGAGCTTCACTGGGACCATTTTTCATCATTTTCTCATTCTGGTTCCAGCTTCTACCTTCCTGTCTGGACTCTGGGAGCCCGGCTGGTGCCCTCAACCAGCCACGGACAGTGTCTGGCATTACAGACCGGTCCACTCCAGACCGACAACCTCCCCAGCACAAACAAAACAGCTAATTGGCTTTGGGAGGTAATCCTGGAGAGGAGAGGGAACAGGATGGGTTGGCGGGCGGGGGGAATGTGACTGAGAGTGAGATCTTATCTCTGCAGCAGCTGGCAGTAAGTCGGTGCTTAGCGGACCGGCGCTCTGCAGTACAAGGCTTACCCGGGTGGAGCCATGCACTTCAGCCATTAACAGAGGTGTTGCAGTACAGCGAATGCATCAGCCAGGGGGCCAATAGCAACCTCCCCCGTGATCAGCTGTAGCCAATCAAACGAGCAAAGGCTTAAACATGTTAGTTTATGCAAATTTTCAACGGGGCCACGAAAAAGCCTGTCACAGTGACCAACTGAACCTGACTTTTTAGGCTTTCGTTTTAGTGGCAAGTTAACACAACTTAATTTTCAGTCGACAGGCTGACAGGCCTCTAGTGGTTAAACATTGTTACTGCAGTTCACTGCTGAGGGAGCTCTTCCACTAAGAGTGGTTCACTCAGCAAGTGAATGAATGAGGGACACCATCATCTCTGAGGTTGATCTTTTCAGTCGCAGCAATAGGTTGCAGTATTAAGCCATGAAAAGACCTGCATTGTTAGCATGAAACAAGTTCATGTTACAGTGTAAAAGAATATATTTTAATACGTTTCAGGGTGTTTGAATACAATTGACGCTCTTTGAATTCCGTCAGTTTGTTGTGATCGTGCTGCCTCTTTGGATGGTGCATTGATGAAAGAGACCTCGCTGTAATTCAAGTGGATCCGTAAGGATGAGAATTATTTCGGTTTAGCTCTGGGACCAAGGACACGAAGGCGTCTATAATTTAAGTCGCACAATTGATTGTGCAGGGGCCGTGTGCGAACGTGACATCCATAATTCAAGAAAACGGAGGCTAGGCTACACATAGCACTTTCAGATTAATTACAGCTCCTCCAGCTCCACTTGTGGGTATAACGCGAAAAAAAGTGATAGACTAGTATTCTTTGCTGCTTTCTGTTCAAAGAGAGCTGTAGTCAAAGGAAATATGACTCTCATTTGTGTGTTTTTTTTTTTTTAATGATCTATGATACATCCACCATTTGGTGGTTTTGATGGATGGTGAATGTTTCAGCTGAGTCTGCTTCCTGGATGACTAACGACGACATCGACCTTTTAAACAAGGCCGCATTTGGGAGAGAGCTGCGATTGGTCGGCCAATTTTGAAACTTTGAAATGCAAATTCCTGCCCACAGGCCATATGTTACAGACAGCAGAAGGAACAAAGGTAGAATGTTTCGAACTTCGAAGAGATCTGTGATCTGGTCAGAGGAAAGATGACGAGAAGCAACTTTTTTTCCATTAACGCGAATTGACTGAAAGTGGCAAGCTGGCCAGTCCGTATGGCCTCCCGATGTAAGAATGTCAAGCGTGATTCAGCTCTGCAGAATAACGTGTGTTAGAACCACCTCAAACCTGATACATAACGGCCTGATAAGTGCTAGTAAACATGTATAAGGATGGATTTGAACAGAACTCTGCTTTAACATGCAGTAATGATGTAATAGGCATTTCAAAAAAAGCAAAGCCTTTAACCAGGGATTATACAAAAATTGTACAGCTGATGGTAAAGAAACTGTTTTGTCATTACCAGCAAACCGATCGTTTTTTTCCCCCTCCTTGTTAAGAGGGCATGTTTTAGCACTACGGTCTCAGTGCTACACCTTTGACATGTGGGCCTGCAGGTCCTTGCTGTTGAAGGATCTTTTTCTTTTTTAAAATTGTACA
Organism: Megalops cyprinoides; assembly: GCF_013368585.1. Lineage (NCBI taxonomy): Eukaryota > Metazoa > Chordata > Actinopteri > Elopiformes > Megalopidae > Megalops > Megalops cyprinoides. The sequence continues at coordinate 6,517,473 of NC_050594.1, read as the reverse complement.
CTAAAGTTAACAAACAGGAACAGTTATCCAAGCCGTGATAGAATACACTGTTGGCTCTCATTAGAGGTGAATGCAACCTCTCAGTCACAGAAAAGGTGATGCCGTAGCACAATAAAGAAGGACAATAAAACAGTTCAGTAGGAGTAAGCAGGAAAAACAAAGTAGTAGATGTTGGCAGTGTTCTCACAGAACCTGATCTGCGCTTGACATTAATAGGTTTATCTCCATATGACTGCAGTTCAAACGGCAATTATATGTTTTTTTTTTTTTAGGGTTTAAGTTCCCCTTTCTAATAAATTACAATAAGAGGCAAAGCTAATAATCTGATGCTAATGGTTAAGACTGGCTTCACATAATTACTTCTATTTCTGAATTAATCTGGAAACATAATCCTGTGTTAAAAATTTAGTCATTTTTCACATTGCTATCTTACTGTATAGAAAGAGAGCACACTAACATTGGACTAACATACAGTGTATTGCAAGACAATATATTGAAAGAGACTGGAAATTCAGTCATGGGTTTAACAATTAGACCCACTGAATCTTACCCTATAAAATTATATCCAGTAACATACAAGAAAAAAGGTTTTTACATATCAACATTGGCTATATCATGACTTTAGCTAACCTTTGACCTTTGCCAATTCTTCCCTGATGTGTAATCAGACTTACCTCCTTGTTCGTCCAACATGACAAGAGTCCTGATACCAGCATCTTTACTCTACTCCCCAAAAGTCGCAGCAAGGAATCATGGGAGGAGACAGGAGAGGAGGGGGAAGGAGAAAATGGAAAGAGAAGAAATAGCCATAAGGAAAGATACCAACAAGTTTTGAGAAAAAATGTAGAGAAAGTTAGCATTAGAAAAAAAAATGCTTCCTGAGAATGACCAGGTTGCAAGTTTGATTGTGTGCTTTCGTAAGGTTGCAGTGGTTGTCAGCAGCTGACGTGAATTGGCTTTCAAGGGTGACTCACAGTTATCTCACTGTATTATAATAGATGGAGCTACCATGTGTCATAAGTCACCGACTTGTATGAACCAATCAAAAGACTGCTGCTCCCCAGGGCACAACAATGCAATTAGCTCAAATTAGGGGGTCACAGCTAATACATGACAGCTCTGCCTATTCTGTGGTTCATGAAGCCTCACTATCCCACTCCTATATTGTTCCTATTGCTCTAATAATGAGAAATGGTTTGTAGCAAAGCTGGTGGTGACTGCAATGTGTTGTCATACAGACCCAACAATCCATTCAGATCTGAAATGGATCAAAATGAAGTTACAGCCCCTATGCAAAACAGCACATGAAAAACGAGGACCCATTGCTATAAATAGGGCCCTTCTGATCCGAATGAAAAATAGACGGCCGCCCATTTTGATGAACGTCCTTTATCTTTAGCCAGGGCAAACCAAACCAGTACAAAAATGGAACCAGGACAAGGAACCATGTTGTATGAGTATTTAATACTCCGTTCTACTGTTAAGGTTCTGAAGGTTCTAAAGGTTCATTTTGTCGATTACAATCATTTGCACTTAAAGAGCCTTATTAAATGAGATCAATTCTTTGCAGAATTTGCATCATTTACTTCTGTCTCTCTTTTGGAAAGTATGTTTCATAGTAATTTTCAGTTTTTTTCACAGTAATTTAGTTGTTCTTGTTTTAGTAACGAACAAATGTAACACAGGCATTTTCAGGTTCTTTCTGTTTCTGTCATGGGCATAATTCATGACACGCGCAGAATAAAAATTCACCCGATGCCTTACACTGTCAGAAACACGTCCTTTTAATGTCAAATGATTGACATTTTTGCAGCGTTTAGCAGTGTGTAAAAAAAACAAAAAAAAAACAAATGAATCTGAAAGACAGGAAGCCTCCTGTGGTAAGAGAGGGACGACAGGGGATTTTTCCCCTTCATCTTAAAACTGGGAAATGCAAGCCCTAATAATTGCATGGGACGTAGAGTACAAGGCCAACTCACAAGCCCACGGATAGACAACACGTATTAGAGTGTGTCATCCTCAAGAACAATTGGTTCCTGGAAATGCCACGTCAGCCACAACAGAAAGCACAGACTGCAAGTGGACTTCCAGTAAATGCCTGCTTTCCTCCAAGGAGAAGGCTAAACAGGTCTTGTAGTCAGCACTTTGCAGTAAACCTGATACTTGACCCTCTGAAGTATGAATATGGTACTGAGCCAATGCTGGAGGCCAGCACTCTGCATTAAAACGGGCCGAATGAAACCGATAAATGAAACTATCAATTCTGCTCAGCCTCGGGACTCTGAAAAGTTACGTACGGTACGGCTGTTGAATGGTGCCGTAGATTACCTCATATATCCAACACTGTTTCTGTTCTAAAGCAGTGAGCCATGTTTTATCATTGTGAATGGGCCTGCTGACTGTACAGCCGTACAGAAAGGTTGGGCGCATATGACAGTGGGTGTAGGGTCACTTGGCTTCCCACAACGCCTGCTGGCGCCTCCTGTTTTCTCACCGATGGCCAGAATAGAAAAACACGTTGTGAATCGTATGCCGCCATGTGATCGGAAGAGCAACTGTGCCGTGGGCTGGGCGTACGTGCTTCGAGCATCTTTCAGGTCGGCCATTGCCGTGCTGTGGAAATAACCAATGACAGACGCCAGAGGATTGAACCTTTATCTATTGGCTGTTTGAGAGGAATGGTGGGGACCAGGTGAACACGAACTGAGAGGCGACCTGTCCTGGTCTGAGAGTCCAGTGTTTTTGCAGCAGGAGTGAGGCCAGTGTGGCTCCGTGTACCCCTGTAATGGGTGGGGCTATCATTTATGACATCACAATTGGAGTGATGTCACTAGATGCACTTGTGGCTTTTTCCAGAAAGCTCTTGTTGTGTCTCAGTTGCATCTCAAATGTATCTCATTTCCTGCAGCTTGACAGCTGAGTGTAGCTCATATGCTGAAATACTTCACTCCCCACGCTCTGTTCCTCTGACATAGCTGTACACTGTTTTTTTGTGCAGGGATTCAACAAACTCACCCTTTTTTGGGAACACTCAACTCTAACAGAACCAAATCCGGGACTAATCCCCTTTTCATTGCCCACCTCAAACCTGGATAACTTCCCATTGTCCTCGTAACCTCTTTTGTCTCAAACAAATCTCTCTCATCTCAAATGATACACAGGATTTGGACCGGCTGTATAACAGGAAATAAAGACCAACGGGAAAAAGGAGCGATCTCTCTCACTTACTGACGCTGTGACACCACAAAAGCACAATGTTGTGTGCCCACGGCTCTGAAATGTAATGGATTAGGAGGACAGAGATTTAAAGTAAATGGATAGGTTCCACTACATATCTTGTGGTGCTTCTGTTGCAGTTGTTCCCAGGGGAAGAGGAAAGTGTTTATCTGAGGTGTAGATTTGGCCCTCTCTGTTAATGGCCTCTATTTCTCGCAGGGGGAATGAACTTCACAGGAAGCAGTATTGCTGTAGTCTGCACAAATTCTAGAATGCACTGTCAGAAATACACTGTCAGCCTCACAGCTGAAGGAGCACGTTCTGGAAGTGAAACAGCATTCTGTATTTTTCACCCAAAGATGGGTTGCAGATAACCCATTAAAATGTACTACTGCTATGTATTTGATTACTAGAAAATGGCACTACAATGTTACCAGACAGTAGTCATTTATGTATGTACATATGCACACTTTGTATCCATACATGTATGCATGTGTATATGTTCATCCTATGTGTACATACGTATGTACAGTATTTCTATCTGCATGCATGTATATTCAGAAATGCCTGCATGTGTTCTGACAACAGGAATATTTAAACTCATCTTCAGTTTATGACTTTGAGAGCTTTGTTTCTTTTTGATATTTTTTGGCCATATATATTATTTTTTTTCTGACCACTTTAGCCTCGTCAGTTCCACAAACAACATTTTTATTACAAACAGAATTTTAGTTATTTGTTTTTTTTTTTTTTTTTCTGGTTGCAATTTGCAGTTCAATGCTCCACTTAATGCAACCAGGAGCACATGCGCTAATAATTTTGCATGTGCAAGTTATGAAATCGTAGCACCACCTAATATTGATGAATGTGTGAATATTTTGGAATTTATTCGTCTATTTATTTTGCTGTGCACGACTACAGCTTATTGCAACCAAGGAGGATGTAGTCGCCACCATCACCCTGTTCTGTTGTTTTTTTCTGTCTCTCCGCGCGAATCGGCGAGCGCTCTCCTCCCTGCTCATATCTCTGTCCGTCTCTCGCTTCCTGCGTTTGGCACCGTCACGTGACTGATGCTCGATACGACCTTGAGAGGTCGCGGAGAGTCTTGCGGGTTCCCGGAATCTGCCCCCCCAGCCCGGCGACATGGGCGTTCATTCATTCGACACCCACACCGGGCGCTGCAGTGATCCTATTCCCAAATCCTGTCACTCTCCCCAAGCTGAGCGAGTGATAAAGCATCCATCCCACTTTCACCAGCTCGCCGGTGAGAACAGCTCAAACCACAGGCCATCCGTCTCATGACAAACCCTGACACAGGACAGCTGATACAGCTCTACCTATCCCGCGATCACTGGCGAAAGGATAACATCTAGCTAATGTCGATTTAATGGAAGTAATTAAGCAGCGGATGTGCTGCTAATGTGGATTAATGACAGCCCTGGGCTGAGGATCGCCCTTTATATTTTGACTTATTATCATTATCAATATTTATTACCTTTTATGCCAGGGTTGTAACGATAGAATAATTTATCTTAATTCAGCCCTCCAGAAGAACCTTTGGGTAAGAAAAGTTTGTGGGGTTAGTCCATGGGCTCCTGTAGAGAATACTCCACTGGATATTACTGAGAGGACCAGGTTTCCAGTGACTATTCCCTGTGATTTGACTCTCTGTAGACACTGATCCACCTGGACCATATCGACTGGTCAAACTGTTGCAACCTTATTTACCTGTGCAGCCTGGAGGAGCTTCTGAACTACAGAGTGAATAACAGGCCAGAGCACAGTGTGGACACAGATTTCTGCTCCATCCTACCATCCTCCATCTTTCCTGTCTAGGAGGTTTCCAATGGTAAGTGCAAAATGCAGCATTCAATTCAACATGCAGCACAACAAGCTGAAGATCTGGTCCATATATAGAATGTCTGTGGCCCGAGTCTCTGTCCTCGACCAGTTACATTGTACTTTTCACCTTTAACCCCATTAACTGCCGGAGATCCGATTTTCCTGCCCTTCCTCCACTTTTCTTGACCTCTCTGTATCTCTGCAATCCGCCACATTACACTTTAACCCCCCCCCCCCTTCTGTGCTTCTGTGCTAAAATCCCAGGGGCCAAGCAAAGCTCCTCCCTTTCACACTCTCAGCATATTGATTTTTTTTTTTTTTTTTTTTTTGAAAACGGTGTCCATTTTCAACAATATTTTCTATGCAGCTCCTTGTCCAGGTTCTGGGTCATTTCTCCCTCCGTTTATCACTTGTGGTTGAATCTCTTGTGGCCTGCATCCTCTTTACTTCATGCAGAACTCTGTTGCTTGGCTTGCCTTCTCTCTTTCATGTTTATTTCAGTCTACTCCCTTTCTCAGTTTCCTCAAGTAACTCTTTATCAATTGGCTCATCACAGTATTAACCTTTGCTAATAAAAATAACCATAAAAAAGACGTAGAAATCAGCAAACTACATCTGTCACAATATTACTACCCATGTAGCATTTCTTTCTTTCCTTTCAAAATAATCGTACTATTAGTATACTGTGTTTCAATTGAATAACCTGTACTAATATGATTGTAACCATTCTTTTCTGTTGCTCATATTAATCGAGAACTCACTAAACAATTTATAAGCTCTGGTCACCAGCTGACACTGACAGCCCTTTGTTGCATCAGACTTTCCTAATATTGCTGCAGGCGTGGAAAGTGCCCAGATAGATTTAGAAATAAAAAAAAGATTTAAGCCCAAGGCAGCAACAGGGGAGCTGATTGGAGACCCAAAACTGACAGTTAAATTGTTCCCAGCCTCTGTTTAATTTTCCAAAAGGAACACACTGTACCACTTTGTGATACCAACTTTGCCGTTAAGCCGTCCTCGCGGAGAGCGGCGAGCTTACTGACAGCGTTTGACACTACGATCCCATATCTCTCCTCCCCGCTGTCTACAAAACGACGCCGGCAAACAGCGGCTACGGCCGCGCGCCTCATGAATAAATCATGCGGGGGTACCGCTGTCACGCTTTCACTGCGCAGCGCTGAGTGATGGATGGAGGACGGGTGACCTTCATCTTGACAGGAGAGAAGTCGGACCAATTTCCATACTTCCTACAAAGTGAGTACCTCTTCGCTCTTTGCTGCCAGCGTGAGGTTAAGCCGATAAAAATGACGGCGGGAAGCGTGTGACCCGCTGCATTTATTTTCTTGAAGGAAACGGTAATGATAACTGGCTTGTGGTGGCAGTAGCGTGAAGTATGTTCTGCTGGGGTTAGTCATCCGTCATACGATGGCTGTACAAGGGGGAAGACTGATTCGAACGGGGTGTTCTCCTTACCTCTTCAACCAACTGCAGCATACGACGAGTGCTCTCCAATGACTGTAAAGAGAAAAGAAGAGATGGGTGTTAGAGGTTGCAGACCACTGGAGAGTGGTCACCACGTGATTGCTTCTGTCACACTACATTTGTGGATGGGGTGTGACAATTAAACAGTAGCTGCTTGTTCTACCTTAAATACACTAGATGGTAGTAATTCCCTATAAAGATTATGACCATTTTTTCAATTAATTTGTACTACTTCTCAGCTGCCCATCACCACACCTTACAGATAGCATGGTCTCAATGTGTCAGAGTAGAAGAAAATACTTTTGAAGAGATGGAACGATAAATTGCACTGTAAGCAGGCATCTGAAATTCCACGTGCTGTGTATTGGTGTTCTCCTGATTTAATATCTCTGAAGTTTAATCAGTTTGTGTATTATTTGTTGAAACACCATTGATGGGCTCTGCAATGAGGGGGCTACAGTACAGAGGTGCCAGAGTGTGGAAAATAGCTGGTAATTGTATCTAATGGAGGATGGGGAAAAAAGACAATCATAAAATTACTACATTATGCTGTACACAATGCTGTGCATGGAATGCTGCCCTTGCACTGAACTCACTTCCCTCTGTCAGTGCTTTGATGAAACTGTTAAATGCATGTGTCTGATCTGAGAGCTGAGAGAGAATATGGAAGACACTGGGTATTAATGTCATCATCAAACAGCACGGTGCAATACTTGTGTTTCGTTTGCTCATGCTGATGTGTGATCTGATGAAAAAAGTGAATTGTGTCTGCACAGTTTTGCTGTGAGAAGGTGTGTCTGTATGTGTGTGTAAAGTTGTAGGGGGAATACAATATACAGCATTCTGAAGTCCCAGTGCAAGGCCAGCATATCCTGCTGTATATTAAGGCATTGGTGTGTGTTTCGGTCTGTGTGCGTGAACCAGTGTGTGTGTGTGTGTGTGTGTGTGTGTGTGTGTGTGTGGAGGCTCTGCAGTGGATATTGCAGCTGCTGTAGTGAGTACATGAGTTGCTATTGTGAGTATATGAGTTGCTGCAGTGAGTACTGGAGTTTTTGCAGTGGGTATTGGAATTGCTGCAGTGAGTATTGGAGTTACTGTAGTTGGTGTGGGAGTTGCTGTAGTGGTTAATGACATTGTTGTAGTGGTTGTGGGAGTTACTGTAGTGGGTACCGGAGTTGCTATAGTGGGTATTGGAGTTGCTGTGATGATTATAGGAGTTGCTGTAGTGAGTATTTGAGTTGCTGCAGTGAGCATTGGGAGTTGCTGTAGTGGGTATTTGAGTTGCTGCGGTGGGTACAGCTATAGTGGGTATTGGGGTTGCTGCAGTGTGCAGGGGCTGCTGTAGTGGGTGCTGGAGATGCTGCAGTGTGCAGGGGCTGCTGCAGTGGGTGTGGGACTTGCTGCAGTGATCTCTGCAGCCTGCAGGCTCCAGTTTCCCACTGGCTGCCTGGGGGCTGAACTCCAGCAGATTTATGGCCTGCCCCCCCCGCACACACAGCTGCACTGGATTGCATTATCTTTCCATGAATTTTTAATAAACCCATCTGAGCAGAGTATATTTTCCTGTGCAGGCAGAATTGCGGCTCTGCCTGCTCATTAAAAACAAGGGGGGGGGGGGGGGGGGGGCGATGAGATGCCGGTTTCGCCGGACAAAACGATCAGCCCGAACATCCTGAGTAATGACTCGCTTACTGCCGAAACACTGTGGTTTAGATACAGTGAGTGCATGCAGGCCATACAGCCAGCAGACCATGGAGTCTGTGTTTGCAGATGTGGGGGTTTTTAGGAGTGCTGGGCAGTAAGTGGATGAAAAGGGAACAAAAAGGTACCCAAGACTACGGTACAAGAACATGAAAAACTCAGACAGCAGATTCAGTGGGGCTGAGAGTTTAACAGTCAAAGGGCTGAGCCAGCCTGCAGTAGCTGATCAGGTGATCTAACACCAGGATCACAGAATGTGCAAAAAGGCATACACTCTGTAACATGTTTGTTTCCCATTTGTTTGCTGTTTGCAGTCTTAGAAATTAAATATTGTTGAAAACGTCTGTCCCATCTTATAAGACAATGAATTGATGGATTGGGTCGATGATGGGCTTTTTGTCATTTTGGTCACCTTGAAGTTTTGGCCTGCTCTGCCCGTTGATTACAGATGTAGAATGGGGGGTAATCACCCAGGCGTAGCTCACACTGATCTCACACCTGTTCATTTCTACAGTACTGAGTTACAAGTGGAGGCCGCCGTTTCATTTAGCTTAAACTCCATTCCTTTTCCCAATACATTCCTTGAGTTCTCTGTAAACTCTCATAGCAGACAGTTTAGGCTTATTTAATACTCATCATTTATATGAGCAGGTCTTATTTTGGTCCTGAGACCTTCAGCACTGCTCCTGTGATTATTGCACCTTTTCCTCATGTCAGTGTCACCCCTGTCTGTAGATAATAGTGATCACGGCACACATTCTGCCACTTAGCCATAGCCCTTGACCCTGCCAATTCCCATAAAGCTTTGGCGCCACTTGGCTCGGCTCGCACAGACTGGTTACACGCCAGCGCTGAGAATATCCGCAGCGGCTGAGAACAGTTGCTCTATGGTTCAGAGTAGGCCACATTGCAGAACCGAGTGAAGAGGAGGGACAGACGAGGAAGTGCTCGGGTGTGTGTGTGTGTGTGTGTGTGTGTGGGGGGGGGGGGGGGGGGGGGGGCTGTTGTCATTTTTATCTCTTGCCGTGATTTTTCCCCTTGCTGTGATTTTTCCCCACGTGTATCGCTGGTGCTGCTCTGTTTCGCGTTCCTGCGTCGAGGGCGGGACTGCTCCCCTGAGGAGATCTTGCTCTGATGGACTGACATCAACACGTTCCCTTGGTGGGAAAGGCAGACAGCCTTACTGGAATTGAGTGTCGTATGTCGCTCCCTCACTGGACATGAATAACGGTTATAGGTATTAAATTATTTGAACTGCTATGCAGCAAGAGAGCTAGAGTGCCTACCTATTGAATTTCCATGAATATATAATGCTTTTAATGGGTTTCAGATGGCTGCGGTTGATTGGCCCGCCCCACTGTATGGGCACAGCTCATTGGCCGTTGCGCTGCCGCGGCCCTGGGCAGCAATACCGGGGAAGGAGGAGGCCGAGGGTGTGCGGGCCAATCCACCATTACCGCCAACAGCCTGGAGGTGCGTTAGCATCTCTTGCGCCATAAAGGCTGCTGTTAAAATTCATTTGCTTGAAAACGCAAGAGTTCTCCTTTTTTTATTCCACACAATAAATAAATGCAGTACATTCGAGACCAGTGATGAATGCGAATACGGAATATACACATTGCAAAATATGCAGCATTTCTCTAATGTACAGCATTAAAAATGCCCCCCCCCACAACCCCCTGCCCCGTGCTATAGCTGGAGTGAGAATCCCGGCAGCGCATGCCAGCTGTTTGAGTTACATCCTGCAGTGATGTAATAGAGTGCTGTGTTGTTAGGTAAGCCTGTCAGATGGAGGCTGTCCCTGTTCCCTGTTCCCTGTCTAATGCACACGCTCTTGTGAGGTATCGCGGGGGTGGGGACGGGCTCCAGATGACACGTGAGACGTGAGACGTTAACCTGGGGACCCAGTTTAAGCTCCGGCCAGAACAGAGGCGTGGGATTGGCCGTGACCATTTCGTCCCTCCCGAGTGCTGCGCTGTGACAAATGACTACAGAGGCGTCGTGACACCGGAACAGGTGGGACGATGCCGAACATCGTCTTGTCACATGCAAGCAGCATCGCACACTCTAACCTCACAGTGGACCGTTTTATAACAATGCATGATGCTACTGTGTGGTTCTTGTTTTGTTGAAATGTGTTGAATTTCCTTCACCGAGACAAAAAGAGTGTTTTCTGGTACATAATCTTGGCATGCTTGTTCTCCTGAGGGTAATTTGATGATGAATATTTGTAGTGGAGCTCGGCAGCAGAAGTAATCATGAACATCCGCTCCAGATAATGTCACCCCCTGAAGGCAGAGCCAGAGTCTGATTAGCTTCTGCTGGTGGGGACCTGGGTTTTTTCGCTTGGAGAGCTAACTGTGTCTCTTAAGCTCCGTAGATAGGTAGGTCCTCTTGTTAAATGCCTCGGAGCAGACCTACTCCCTTTACACATGTAGGTTTGAGCTCTGATGTGAGCCAGGTGCACTTTTTTGGAGAGGTAAAATCCCCCTCCGCCCAGGCAGGCCTCGTCTGCTCACCTCGTCGGCCAGCTGGTCGGCACGCTGCTGCATGTCCGCCAGCTCGTTGCGCATGTCCGAGTCGTCTGCCATGGCCGCTCGATATGTCGATGGGTGCTAGTCTCCAACCGGGAACCGCGGGTCCTGCTGCGAACACTGGAACGACAGGAGAGACCGCCACTTTAACGGCATCCTTACCGCCAATAATCACTGTCAGTCTGAACCTCTGTGGAGACTAAAAATCACTTTATTATGTTGGCATATTTTAAAGTAGCATTTCTCGCGGTTATGTTCATTTGTGCTATACTGCAAGGATAGGATAGGAACAATCTTAATATACAGATATGCAATGGTCAACAGGAATTTGGGATTAGTCAACTGACACACGTCCCTTAGGAGCAAGGCAAGTGCACAGATATTCTATATTTTGACCAGATATTCAGCTCCAACTGATTCACATTGAAAGTTCTGTTACTCTCAGTCAGTGTTTTGATCTGCCTTCTCCTTACGAACATTCTTGTATGGACGGCACATCCATAGGTAGCATAGCAACAAAGACAGCACTGGAACCTTCTGTTACCAACTTGAACCTTCTGAGCAAAGAAAGTAGGGAGAAAGGAATGCGGGAACAGAAAATGTGTGAGTGGAATATCTGATCATGATATAGAATATCTGTGAAAAGGGATTTTTTTTTTTCCCTGTCCGGGCCCGCATCATCAGATCATTATTGATGTCATTTAGTTTTTAAACAGTCTTCGCCCCCTCCCCCAACCCCAGAGTGGCCCGATTCGTTAGCCAATGAATAATTCCAGCTGAAGTGTCTAGAGCTTTGGCCCTAACCGAACGGCCCCAGACCAGAAATGTATGTAATCGTGTGCAGTTCTGCCCCTTAGCTCCACAGTAATTGTGGAGATTTCCCCTGTGTCGCACAGGCTATGAGACGAAAACACCTGGTCTGATGAAGAGAGACAAACCAAACCCACAAAGGCTTGGAAAACCCATCTCATTCATTTTCTGATTTCTTTTTTTTTTTTTTTTTGAATTTAAAGAGTTTCCCAATCCTAACCAAACCACAGAGGGGCGCAAGAAATTGCTTTAGGGTACACAGGACCAGCGGACGCGTTCCCGCCTGCTCCAGTATCGTCAGGCCCAGGGAGATGCACGTGACACTTATGCAACCCTGTAATACCATACATTTTTCTACAGCATGGGCCAAAGATTAAGATACCCGCTCACTCACTATGGACCAACGAGACGCGGCGGTCCACGTGGACACGTCAGACGGCTACCAAATGTCCATCTGCGCCCAGGTCATCTCGCAGGATGAGGTTTAACGCAGAGTATTTCGCTGCCGTCTGCAGCAGAAAAAGCGTTAAGTAATTGGAGCGAGGTCAAAGATAACGGGGTCTATTTTTACCTTGCTAAGTCTCCAGAGATTTGATGTTTCACGGACTGGGGCAGAGTGCTCGGAAGTGTTCTCGATGAATAATGCATTCTGCTTTTTTTCATTCTCAGGCTCTCTTCCCCCCCCTTACTCCTGCTTTAAGCAAACACAATAATGACCAAGGGTGGTGGGGACTCTTTCCACTTTCACCCATGTGTTTTATGGCAAATCTGGCTGAGGGAGCCAAAATGGCTTCCAGGAACCGTTGTTTCCACCTCATCAGAAGGCCAGTTCATTGTACAGCATGCCAACACCAAGTGGAACAAACGGGGAACACCGGTGGTCACAACTTATGTTAGATAACAGATTATCAGTGCATATTCCTCCACCTTTCCTCCCCTACTTCAACACACAAGATAATAGAAAGGCAAGATATTACAGTTTTATACAGCATTTGTATGAGACTCAGTAAATACAGGCAGAACAAGGAAGACAACAGGACAGAGCAACCAAGCCTTCATCCAAGAAATATAACATACACGTGTAAGGATGTGTATCAGCTGTTGCTCGTGAGATTGATATGGAAGAGGGAGAAATCTTATGTTTAGATTTACCACTGTTCTCGCCCTGTTTTCTTGTGTCGGTTCCTTTAATAATCCACACCAACAGACAGATATTTCATTTTCTCCTAACAACATATCGTGTGGCGCCAGCCATTTTTCCACCTCACATAACAGGATTCAAATGGCGAGGCAGAACCTCAACAGAATATCAACAGAGTCAAACAATGTAATCATCGCTGAGGCTACACTTTTAACATAGAGATAGACCGCTGTGCGTCTTAGTGATCAGCACCGCTGGGACCTTGCTCTGCATTTGAGTCGCTCTAAGTGCAAACCATTAAGTCTCGGATCTTTACTGACTGACGGCTGAACTCTATTGAAGACGCGATTTTTATTCAGTGGTTTCAGGGAGATCGTACACTTATGTAACTTTCAGAGACATTGAGAAGGAGGGAGGGGGAGAAGGAGGGAGGGAGAAAGTGAGAGAAATGTTCAGCTAGACCCTGTTCATCAGTGCGCGTAGATGTTGTTCAGGGGCTCAGAGCATGATTAGACCTCTAACAATGCCCCTAAAATGAAGCCTCATCCTGCCACTAAAACACCAGTGCCGTACGCGAGCTGATGACGGTCTGAAACGCCACTGACGGGCACCGCTGGTCTCTGTTGTCAAACCAAAATATTGCCTCAGTTTCCTCCTGCTCCATCCTACTGCTTTTGGGTTCAATGTTTTTAGCAATGGCAGCTGATGCTAGCAGTTTCCTTGTCTTTTCATCATCGTCTTCGTCTTACAATGTAGGCTAGTCAGCTAAGAGTGGCGATAAAATGTTCATTTATTCTCCAAGCATTTCAGTTCATTTATCACTCCAAGAATCCTGTTTAGGAAGTTCCAGAGAGCTGGTAATGCTCATCCCTGTAAAGGACCGTTTCTTTTTTGTATGCGTGTGTTACCTGCATGGTGGTTATAGCAAAGGATCTTAACTCTTGTGCTTCTGTGCATGTGGTGTTTACAGCAGTGACCACTAACCACCCACTGTAGGTACAGAATAACATGTTTATCCTTTGTCTCTCTCCCTCTTTCCTTTTTATTCTTTGTCTTTTTTTTTTTTCTTGTCTTCTGTTTCGTCTGTCTCCTGGGTTGTTTACCCTGCCCCTGTCTCCGCTGCGCTGTTGGTAAGTCACTGTTCTCTAAGGACAGGGCTTATCCTTCAGACAGGATCCGCTAATCCGCACGGAGGGCAGAAAACTGGATAACTACCCAAACATGCCGGCTGTGAGCAAACGCGCTGTAATCCTCGCTCCTGTTTTACTTCCGAGGGGAAGTCTTCGGCTCATTTGTGTCTGCTGTTAAATATTTCACGGGTCAGTAGTTCTCTGCAGTGAACTGCAATATTATTTTCCTGTGTTGTTTTGGCTATAATCATTGAATCACATACATAAAAATACAACAGAGGTACAAAACTTGGATAACCACCAACAAAACGGAGTAGGACCAGCTTTTTCTTAATATTTTCCTAGACCCTTCAATAAAAGACATGGATTTCTTTGACAGTGTAGGCCTAGTCTATGAGGTGGCTGCAGTGTTCTGAGTTTCCTGAGTCCAATACAAAGCCAGACATCTTCCACCCAATGTGACATGAAAAATACCAAACTCAGCATGGCTGAGAGACTGAGATCGCCCCCTCCTCTTACAGCAGGCAAGGCTGAAGGCCGTCTGCGGCATGGGTTGGATGCCAAGGCCAAGCGGAGTACCTGGCACACGGGGGGCATGAAGGCACCAGTGCTACACCCTTTCCCACCACCTCCTCCCTCTGGGATCTAGATCTGCTGATCACTCACTTTGCAAGGAAACAAACTTCCACTCCTTAAGAATGGTAGTGTCTTAGACTGCACCTGACCGAGGGGTACAGACAGACATACACCAGGGCAAAGCCGCTGTGTATGTGGCTGTCATACTTAAATATGCTTCACTTATCACTGCTGTTGTCTTCTGTGTTTAGTTGTTACTTGCGATGGGAGAGTGATGCCTTGTGGATCCTAAAATGTGTGACTGATATGTCAACTGATATACGATTCACTGATCTGAACTAGTCAGTCATTTTCTGATCTCCTTCGTCTGTTTTGGCCTGGATACTTTCAGCTTTCCCTTTTGCGTGATCAAACGCAGACAAAATACAAGCAACTGCAGCTCACACGAGCGGCGACATACTTTTAAATTTTGAATCAAGTTAAAATCAAGACAAGCATTAACAGACTTTAAAAAAATACATATTTTGCCTTTGCCGTAGTTATGTAACCAAATCAGCGCAATTAGCTGGAGCGTGTCATTTTGACCTTTCCCGTCTCAGAAGAAGAAAAAGTCTTTTGTCCCCCGAGCCTGAGTCACTGTGCTGTGCGCTGCCCGCCGAAATGAATCCGCTTCCACTTCCTTTGAGACGGGGCAGTTTGAAATTAATTGCACATTTGAAGCCTGACAGTGATGTGAAAGACATTAAAGATGCAAAGCTTTCAGTGTAAGCTTTCACTTTTTTTTCCTCCCTTCTTTTTGCCCTATTCTTCTGTCTCTTCTGTGCCCCCTGCGTTTGGCAGACAGAGCGGCCCTCTCTGACAGACAGCAGACAGAGCTGTAGCTACAGAGTGACTCAGGGAAAGACAGAGACAGTCAGACACATACATAGGGCAGGAGCACTGTGGCGTCGTGGTGCGGCGCTTGTTTTGTAACCTCACCTTGTAGCCTCATGGGGCACTGCTGTTGTACCTGAAAACGCCTCAGTAAATATCCATCTAAAGTATGGATGATATCTAAGCTGCTTTTGGTAAAGGAGTTTCCTTTACAAATGAAGCTGAAGGAATGGGTGAGAGAGGCAGAAAGCCACACAGGAAAACCCTGGGAATGTTTTTAGTTGGACACGTCAAGCATTTAGACATCAGCCTCGCACAGGCAATTCATTTGGTGCATGCTTGGTACCAGTACAGCACATCCAAGCAAATGTTTTCTCTGTGGTTAATTTTTGAATACCTAACTTACTTTTCCAGGGTAACTAAACCTCAGTTCTTATTTAAAAAGAAACATGTTAGTGACCACTGTGAAATGAACTGGTCATTTTGGAGAAGAAAGCTCTACAACCTCTCTGCTGGATAAAAAGTCACATATTGCCATTAAAAATGGCAGATTACCTAAAAAATATACCCAAAAAGGACAGATTTATTCACAGGGAAAGCACGGACAGTCATTGTAAAAAGCAGCACACTCTCTTTTAAAGCTCCCGGACATGATGTGGATTTGTAAAGGCAGGCCTGAGACACAGAAACGGCAGGCAGCCGGGAGCATTACAGATCTTCACCCACACATCAGCTCCCTCGGACTGCGGAGTCTGATCACGATTTGAGATTTTAAAAAAAAAGAAAAAAAAAAGGCCGACCTTGACCCACTTGCTAGCGGCGAATGACAAACTGACTGTTTGCAGCGGAGTTTGCTTTCTGAGGCAGATCGAGGAGCGCTCTCTGGGACGCGGAAAGACACCGTCGCCACGTTTGTCGCTGGAGATCAGAGATCTGGCTCTTCTGCTCCGATTCGCTCCTGAGCATCCGAGGCCACGAAATACACAACCCCCCCCACAAACAGAGTTAATGACCCCAATCTGTTCAGGCTTTATCATCGAAGAAGCACACTTTTACCGAGATCTAGCGTTGTTTATGCGTTTATGATATTTTATGACTCACGATCTTTTTTATGGCAGATTATACTTTGAGATCAGTGCACTAATTCAAAATCATATAATTGTAATCAGGATGGTAAGTCACCCTTGTGGACCCCAAACCCAAACACCAGTCCTTAACTAGAAGTGGATTTCAATGTAATCTGTGAAAGGTATTCACAAAATGGCACAAATGAGAAATCTTCTGAAATTATGTACTGGCTGTGCAATTTAATCCACTATGTAACATATAAGAAAATGTATAATATCATAATAAATATTATACAATATGATGGCAATCCACACAGTCCAATCAGAATACATTGTTGAATCTCAACATAAAGCATTACAGTTCTAATGATATATATTTAATTCAGACATTATGAGTGAGTTCCATTCTCAGTTTTTGAGACAGCAGCCTTTTCAGACTTCACACTTTTGTTTCATGAGAAAAGCTGTAAATTATGCCAAAAATATTTTATTTGGTTAATTATTTAATTTTAATTAGCCCAGCATGGCACAACTACTGAAAATGAGATGATTTTTAATAACTGTTTCTCCTGTTATATTATTTTATTCTGTGTTTGTTGTTTGATGATGTTTTTATGCAGACGATGTTTTTCCACCCATACATAATTTCAGCTGCGCACAAACCCTATTCTACGACTGTATAATCACTAGCAAATTACTTGACGGAAACACTAATTTGGGCACGGCAGGCTGACATATTATTCCTGCTTTAAGGCAATTTAAAAATCCTATTAAGTCTCGAAGCGGCCCGTGAACCAGTGCTTGGGTCCCTGTTTTAGGAGTAGATAATAATGAGAGAGGAAGAGCGAGGGAAAGACAATGAAAAGGGGAGGGGAGGAGAGAAAGGGAAAGAGATTTTAAATCAGGGGCCCTTGCAGTCCCACGTCTCCCTTGCACCAAATTCGGCCTCTAATATCCTCATGGCTCAGCGCATCAATTCCCGCTGCTTTGAACGAAGTATTGCTTGAAAGGGAATGACACTACAGCATTCACCGAGCGATCTAATTAAAGTGGTTTATTTTCACAAAGTGCCTTTCCACTGGACGGGTCATTCAGGAGGGCAAAGCCAGGCAAATACCACTATCAAACCACTTTTCCCTCACTATGCTCCCGAACACACACACACACACACGCATAGATAAAGTGACACACACATATACACACACACGCACACACACATTTAGGTATACATTTTGTTTTCTCTGAGTTCAAGAGTTGGTTCATTCATTTTAACAAGAGCTAAAGGAGTTCATACAGACTTTGCCAGGATTCTCATTTTTATACCTCTTCTGAATTCTTTTTATAAAATGTGAGCAATTACCCTCACATTATGAATCCAGTCAGCTTCACATTTATTTTCACATTTAATCCCACTTTGCACTGTGTCAGTGAGGAGATATCAGGCATTTTTGCAAGGGAAAACAGAATGAAAACAGAGACCAGAAAGTGGAAAAAGGAGGAAACTCTGCATGAACCAGATTCCCTTCCTAGGCAACTTCCATTGTCCAGTTTTCGGTCCCCATTCTTTCCCGATCCGTAACTAACTACGCAGACCGAAACTGTGGCATAGCAACACAATCCCGTCTCCACTCCACTGCGCACTCTCACTCACTCTCAATGACAGCTGGGGCTGAGACGGCGGCCATCTTGAGGGGCCGTCTTAAAGGCCGGGACGGAGGGGAAGGGAGCTTCGTCAGCTCCCTACTGCAGACGCACCACGGCGGGCAGTGCGCACTTTGTGTGATGCGATGGCTGAGTCTCGCCTAGCTGCCTGCCATTTCGCCTCCGCTCAGTAGCACAGGCTACTCCTGCCAGTCGCAACGGCATCCGTGTCCTTTTATGCCAAAGTCCAGTCAGATATTGAGTGAAATGTATTCCAGAGGCAGCTGAAACAACAGAGGCTTAAATACAACTGCAGAACCCAAATTGACAAAGAGAGCAACCAAATGCTGAGTTAAGATGACAAAACAATATTTTTATGCATACTGAATAGCTGTATTAAGGCGTGTGTGTATGTGTTTGTATGTGTGTATATGTGTGTGTATGTGGGGATAAGGGGGTAACTGTTCCATCTTGGACTGAAACCCAAAACGTCCTGGTTACAAATCTTGCGAGCATCTTCCCATTGTCAGGATCTCAGGTTTATAGGGCATTTTGTATATCCGCCAGCAGGCATCCATGTCACCATCAGAATTTTTTCATTAATTTTTACCATAATTTTGTGAAGGCCACTGTTCATGTCTGTGCAAGAATACTCTACACTGTACACTGTACTCTGTACACTCTGTACACTTTGTTAAAGGCCCTCGTTTAGACTTTCTATTTTTATTAAAATGCCTGTTTGAAGGTGCCTGTTGGTTTAAATCCTGATTTTGTCTCAGTGGTGCTACTCTAACAAAGCCATTTGCATCTTTTACGAGTTGTGCTTACTAGACAGGTTTCCTGGTGACAAAAAAAACACAATAAATTCCATGCTACCGCAGCTCCATAACAAATAGCGACAACATGAAATAATACCTTGTTTACTAGCCAGGGGGCTTCTCTGTCATTCAGATTCCCTCAATACGTCCATCAGCTAAAAGCCGTAACGTTTCTCTCTCTTCGCAAAGACAGGAAAAAAACAGGTTGAATTATTTAACAGAAAACGGTAAATCTACTGCGGCATCCTTTGTGCGAACACACACCTCCGTCTTCAGCAGAACAGAGGTCAGTAAAACAGCCACCGCTCCGGTCTGCCCTCCCTAACTGTGTTCCTCTCCTCCGCGCATGACATCTGGCTAACAGCACACACCCCTCCGCCCTGTCCCCCCCCCCCCCCCCCCCCCCCCCCCCGCCCTCCCCTCCCTGTGCTACGTTACAGTCATCCGATTGGATTTAGCCGTTGGTGCTCCGTCACAGACTGGTCAAGCCGAACAGTGGCAGGCAGGATTAAAGCCGCTGCTGAAAAGAGGATTTATGCAACGGTGTCTCACAGCTCCCTGTCTTTATTTCCCTGTATGTGGCCTTCAGCAATCAGCGCCAGAAGCGCACAGCAAAACATACATCAGATGGCCCCGGTTAAAATAGGGGGAAACTGTTACTTAAACTACCTCTTATATACAGTATAGGATTTTATCCCTGCCGTGCTACAGCGGCCATAGGGGTAAAATTAACAGAGAAGAGAACTAGCATGATTTAAAATGGCTGTACAAGCTATAACATTCCTAAATAGTAATCATGATACCTCTATAAACAGGTATAATATGAGTAGCAGGGCTCCTAACCAAAAGGTTGCTGGTTTGATTTTTCGATGGGGCACTGCTACTGTACCCTTGGGCAAGGTGCTTAACCCAGAATTGCCTGTATGAATGGATAACATGTAAAAATTGTAGCCAATGTAAGTCGCTCTGGATAAGAGCATCTGCTAAATGACAGTAATGTAATGTTCAATGGTATCTTAGAATACCTGTGCAATCTCAACAGTATCCACATATTTTTCCTTTGACTAGGCCAGCCCTGTGGCCTCAATGGACTATACACTCACTGATTCTGCAGTGCTCTCCGACTTGAAAGCAGCACAATGTACAAAAAACGTGATTGCACACACCAGCATAGGTAGTTTGTACCAGCTAAATGCAGCCACGTCAGAATGTAAATGCATCTCAGAATAAACAGCTCAATACTGTTGACCTTATTCCGAGGAGCTTTCAGACAGGCCACGCTGCAGATGCAGAGGCCGGAGATCCCGAATCGCGGCACTTCGTTACGGTGGGAATTCGTCTGTACGCAGCGCCAGCCACGGTGGGCTGCTGCCGTTTCTCTCTGTCAGCATTCTAGGCTCCCAGTTTCATTGTCACCGACATACTGTTGATGTGCAGCGTGCCGTCAATCATGTTGACAAAAAAATTCAAAAGCTGTTTTTTTCCCCTCTCTCTCTCTTTCTCTCTCTCCCTCTCTCTCTCTCTCTCTCTCTCTCTCTCTCTCTCTCTCTCTCTGTCTCTCTCTCTCTCTCTCTGTTCAGTCACACATCAGAAGGCCATCCACACCATGGCCCCACCCACATCACCTCCCACCTGCTGGTCTCATCTTCGCCTCCTCTCTCCGCAGAGGTAAGATCAAAGTGAGCATACCAAGGCTTGGGTGTATGATCCTCTGTATACACACACACGCACACTCTACACTGCACTACTTACTGCACACAGCTTTCTGCACAGCTGAAATCAGGGAAGGCATTTATGATCCACACAGCTTTCTACATCAGAAATGTAAACCAAGTGACACCATCTTGCTCCAAACGTTCACAAACTGCTGCTCCGCAAAATTACAGAAACACCGCAGGAGTGCAAGTGCTTGATGTCAGAAAATTACTGGGCTTTGCCACGGCAAAGAATCAACAAAGCTGTTTCAGAGGATGACCTTTTATTTTTAATCCCCAATTTTTCACACACTCACACACACAAAACTATACCACCCCCGATTCATTGACTGCAGTACGGGGGAAATGTACTGCCATGAAATTTCAGCATTCTTGCAAAGATTAGCTGACTACTCGCCAGTGAGGAGATATCAGAAATGCAAATACAGAGACAAACTGATTGGAAATTGATGTGTGGGATTCATTACAGTGTGGGATTCATTACAGGTGATGAAAACTCCACTATCAGATATATTAAATAAAAAGTCACAATATCAAATTCTGGACCTCCTGAACCATAAGGACACTCCTGTATGGAAAGGGTCATCTCTTAACGTTTGGCAGTCTGCACCCTACACTTCTTACAACACTCCAGGGCTGAACAGTGAATATCAGCAAATCATCCCAAACTGAAAACAGGGTGATGCTTTCCAGACCGAGAGGCAAGCGCCATGCACCGCATATCTGCTGGTGGGGCTAAGTTTGTGTTTCAGTGCGGATCTGCAGACTCTGCATTACAGTGTTAGAGGCTGAGACACGCCCAGAGGGGATCTTGGACTCCTGTGGTGCAGCGAGAAATCAGAAGAAAATGTGGCGTCTCGCTGCCGGGGGTCACTCTCTAGATAAACACCTCTGCCATCCGCAGAATACATGTGGGGAAAAAAACCAGGAACAATTACATTACAGGAATTTAGCAGATGCTGTCATCCAGAGGGACTGCACTATAGGTTGCATTATGGGTTTTGGGTATCATGTCTTTAACATCTACAGACTTGTTTCTAGTTTGTTTATGCCAGCAGATGTTTTAAGGAAACTGCCAGTCATTTCTTTGTTTAAATGTCTCCTCAATCTGTTACAAAAGAACAGAAGTGGTTGCCTTTTTTGTATTTTCATCCGGCTTCAGTTGTTGGTTCTTGATTTGACTTGTTTTTGCGGAAACACACAAATCATTGCAATCTCCGCGCCCAAATCACTGGGCCTTTTCATCTCGGGAGACATCTTGTAGGGATTAAGTGGGGGACATGTTTGTTTTTCATTGTTTTGTGTACTGCTGGTGTTTAGTGTTTAAATCCAATCGAAAGGGAGGGCTCATGCAGTATCTCTGCACTACCACAACAACAGCGTTGTCCTGCTTTCCAGTTGTCTGAGGCATTGGATCCTTTACGAAATGGCTGCTCATTATCAATCCTTCTGAGGAGAGAAACAGACTCTGACTCTGCATGGCAAACTGCTTTACGGTGCAGTTTTGCAAAGAGTGATGGACTGCGAAGGGGCTACGGAGGAGCCGCATAAGTATGGTCAGGGGCTGAGGAAATACAGCTAGAAACCCTGTGATAAAAAACCATGAAGAAATCTGTGTCAAGGGCAGGGGCAAAAGGCGTTATCCATTATTGAGAGGAAAGTCTGGGGATGGCATTATGAATGCATTAAAATGTCTGAGTTGAGTTACTGTCGGCATGCACGTGCCAAGGCGGTATCTCTCCACAAGGCATAAAAGGGTGTGACAGGGTGTTTGGCCCAGGGGACTGTGTGGCAGTGGCACCGTGCGTGTGAGTATTCCGGCCTCTAGGAGTTACAGCAGGAAAGATGATATTTCGGTAATGCTGTAAAACCTTTCCATAAAAAAACTATACAGCTAATAAATGTGGTTTTATTAGCAGTGATGTTTTGTTGGCTGACTCCTTTATCTAGTGCACCTTACAGAGCTTCAGTACTTTAGACATAACTTGAGCAGAGCATGAAATGCAATCTGAATGCCAGTTTGGGTAGTGCATTATATTATAAAGCAATTATGACAATTGCATTATTGAAAAAATATTATTGTCATTATTATTATTATTTTATTATTATTATTATTATTATTATTATTTATCTGATACTTGTGATGCCCTGGGTCTGCTATTGCAATCCAAGCCCTTTACAGGTCATCTTAAAGGAAAGGGGCCTTTTAGTGGTCAAGGTTCACATCTTGGACAGGTACAGTAAGAGGTGTGGAGACGAGTCTTTAAAAAAATCAAAGGGAGGTGGAGTTCATCTGTTCCAACAACAGAGGTCAGCTTGTTTGGTCACTGAGGAGTCGGAGGTGAAGATGAGGTGACAGACAGACAGAGGGACGCAGGGAGGGCCCGGACAAGATGCGGGGCGCAGAGGGGGGTGGGAAACAGGTGCAGAACCTGAGGAGTCAGCAGGTGTGCTCCCGGAGAGAGACTCACAGAGGAGGAGGGAAGCTATGAAATGGAAGCCACCACAGGAGGGCCCAGGTTTTACCCCACAGCTAACCAGCACTCCTTACTCTTAACGGAATTTAATTTCTGCCGCCACAGTGGGTTGTGTGGTTTTCTAATCTGTTTATTCGGTCATAAGTTCTATGCACGGAAAGCCAAGAACGTGAAATGTCCGTGTTGTGTAGCCTTCCCTCCTGATGAACGGATGTCTGCTCTTCAGGAACCCGGGTTCGAGCTGAATCCCCATGTTTCAGACCGCAGGTCCTGAGTGGGAGGGTCAAAAGACCATCTGGATCTCGCGCCGCCGAGCAAATAAACTCCGGAGAAATGCCCTCAAAGCCCCTTCCTGCTTATCCCCCGCAAAGCCCTGATCCCAGGATCAGGGGGAGTCCCTGGAGCCTGCCGTCGAGGGGCTGGACTAGTGCACACATTACAGTGTCAGCACACATTACAGTGTCAGCACACATTACAGTGTCAGCATACATTACAGTGTCAGCATACATTACTAGGAGTTTGCCACAATTTTTTGCGGAATTGGGTGCTCTCACCTTGCATTTGTTACCCCCGCTTAGCACCTTAGATTGTGCTGCGTGTGTGCCTCTATCAGTGGTGATAGTTTCTTTTTTGAGCATCTTACGAGCTGCAAGTGGATTTAAAGCAGTCTTGACATTTTCACTGATTCCTGTTCAGGGTAGGCAGTTTCACCAGTACTGAGGGACTTCCAACAGCCAATGAACAAGAACCATTCCGTACTGTAATGTGCCGACATGTTAGCGTTTCCTGCCAAGCCACAGCAGAGAAATAAGAATGATTAAACACTCAGGGTGTGAGTGACACAGCAAAAACACACGCTAGAGTGAAAGGTGAAGTGGCTGAGCTGTAGCAAGAGCATGACGGTTTAAAAAAATTGAAAGAAGATAACAGAAAAATAGCTAGGTAGCTTGGTGTCTTACTTTGCTTGGAGTTTCAGAAAGTGCTTTATATTTATACAGGGTAGCATCAGTGAAAGCGGGTGGCACTGGCGTCCAGAGGCGGTAACACACAGCAGGACTTTATGACTTCAAATGCAATGTGATCTGTCAGTCACCACGTCCCGAGTATCTCTATCTTAATGTGTGTCAACTACTCACGGTGAACTCATTTGTGATTGCAATGTGTGTTACAAGCTTCAAACAGATCTGTCAGTTCCCTCTCCAACCACACACTGACACACACACACACACACACACGCACGCATGTATGTACAACACACCCACACACACAATTTCACAAGCAGCAAGCCCCCCCCCCCCACCACAAACACATACACACACAAACATACATACACACACACACACACATCTTGAGCCACAGCCACCCCAGATGACTTCTCACATCAGAGACCAGCAGCAAGCAGACCATGTAAGCAGCTCCCACTGAGCTGTAATGAGGAAATGCTATGCTTTCGTTCCATTGCGACTTTCACAGCCATACCCGATTACATACATAAAGGCATTCCGCAACACGCGGCCACCATTTTGTGTGCCTCGTTCTCCTTTGATTCCCCGCATGAGCGACTCTGGCTGCGCGGCGCGTTTGAGTGAAAAGTTGATTTATTTTTCTCCAGTTGCCTCCACGGTCTGCTTACCCGGAGGTTTACCTCGCCGCACATGCCCAGTGGAAAGAGGTCATCGCATCATGGCGGCATGCTGCCCGGGCTCCCGAGGCCCACGGTTTTTCGCTGTGATGTGCGCAGACTCCCGCCATATCGCGCGGTCTGTGTGCAGCGTGCAAGAGCGCCGTGTTCCTTATGCACTATTTACCACAGCTGTACGTAACACAACATGCACCGTCGTGCTGTGCACACCTCATTAGGTGTGTGTGCGTTTGGTTTCTAATTCTGTAAAACCGAGCTCTCTGCATCAACCCTCCGCATAGAACAAACTGATCTACAAATTTGTCTGGCAGATGTATTTGAAAGACTTTGCCGAAGTTTACATTTGTAGGTGGAATCTGTGCGTTTGGTCTTGCCATTCTGTGATCGCTGAAGCGATATTCGCAGGGCTGTGGATACGACCGGCTCATGCAGCTTAGCGGAAGAGTGCGACGCACCTGGCAGCACTCCGTGCTACTCACGCACCGCTGACGCAGAGAGGGGTGCGGACAAGCGGTCCGCTCTGCGGTGCTCTGCGGTCTCCATGTGTGGGTGTGGCATCTGCCTTCACCGCTCAAACACAGGCTTATTAACAATCAGATCACAGATTCCACCCCACCCTCCCCCACTGGGCCTTTCAAAATGTGATCACAGACACAACAAAGCAGGAAGGTGGGGGGGGGGTGCAAGGGTAGGGCAGGGAAGGGTTGGGGGACATATGAACACCTGTTATGTGATGGCAGCTTGTGTCAGATTTGGAACAAGAGGAGGAAGTCAGCCAAGGACACTCTTGGGTTCACATCCTTCTTTTTGACACGGAGTGGAAAAGTACAAAAGGGTGGGCATAATTACACAGAAGTCAGTCGCCTGATTTTTTTTTTCCTTCATAGCACACTCATGTGAAATGACTGGCCGTGATCTTGGTCATGCTCTGTGTATAGGCTAATACGCAATGCCATTTCTCAGGGCAGTTTTAATACTTTTTTCCTCTGTTTGCCTGATCAAACAGATCAGGACATGCGCCATCTCTGGGCCACTGTGTGAGATGGAAAACAAACAAAAAAAAACGTGAAACGCAGGGAGGCCTCGAGCCTGTCTGGCTGTTAAATATTTGAAGCCCTGTATAAACGGAGGTCGGAACAGCCATTAGGGCACCGTGAGGGAGTGATCGGTCTCGACAGGTCTTACAGGCGAGAGCGAAGGAGGGAGGGACGTAACGGGGTGAGGGCGTAGCTGTGAAAAATCATCTTCTCCCACAGAGGCGTTTGTAGATGCGCCCAGTGACTAACGTGTCACACCCCCCCCCCCCCCCCCCAGATTTGGGAGGGGTTCGCCCAGCTGCAGCCATGGGTTCAGAGAAGTGTGTGCCTGTTTTTTTCCTCCCTGGAAAATTGACACAGTCACTTTTGCTGCAGGCTAAGGTTCTGAGTAAAAGGTGTAGAATGGGGAAACACGCGTGTTTGGAGATGGTGGGCTCCAGCCAGAGGCCTTTCACTAAAGCTTAAGGAGATCACTGAAGACGACACCATGCAGGCGAACCACATTTAAATTTAAAAATGTAAGACAAGTAGACGCTGTTATTTTTTAATGCAACAGAACCGAATGCACAGACCTGGTGCTTGTCATTGATGCTGGTCACTGGCCAGTTGTTTACCTGTGTCTAGAGAACTGCGGGGTTGCATTTCCAAGGGAG